>NC_057722.1:21435398-21458222 GCF_004010195.1 Chiloscyllium plagiosum | reverse complement strand
TCCCCCAAGTCCCTCCTCCCTACCTTTTATCTTAGCCTGCTGGACACACTTTCCTCATTCCTGAAGAAGGGCTCATGCCCGAAACGTCGATTCTCCTGCTCGTTGGATGCTGCCTGACCTGCTGCGCTTTTCCAGCAACACATTTTCAGCTCTGATCTCCAGCATCTGCAGTCCTCACTTTCTCCTCCTTGATTGCATCCATGCCAATTAATAAAGATCTGAATATATTAATCCCATTTACCAGCTTTTGGCCCATAGCCCTGGAGGCTGTGGCAATGAAAGTGAGTTCTCTAACAATGGCTTCAATGTTACAAGAGTTTCTAACTCACCCAGCCAGTGAAAGTCCCATCACCATTTGGGTGAAAACGTTTCTCTTCGACTTTCCTCTTAGCTTTCTCGATGTTCTCTTAAATCTGTGCCTCCTCATGATTAACCCCTCTGCAGATGGGCAATATGCCTTCCTTTTCACCTTATCTATGCCCCTCATAATGTTATTCATCTGTCAGATTCCCTTTCAACCGTCACTACTCAAATGCAAACTCAAATCAATCCAATCTTACTTCACAGGTCAGAACCTCCAGCCCAGGCAACATCCTGGTGAATGTCCTATATAGTACACTCATATCATTCTTATAACGCAGCAACCAGTGACTGCATGCAGTGTTCCCATTGTGGTCTAACCAGTGTTTTTTTTATACCGTTCCAAGGATATTATTAAGCTGAAGAAGGTTCAGAAGAGATTTATCAGGATGTTGTTGGGTATGGAAGGTTTGAGTTTTAAAAAATGGCTGGATAGGCTGGGATTTGTTTCACTAGAGGTTCAGAGGCAATCTGATCAAAGTTTATAAAATAATGAGAGGTATAGATAGAGTTAATAGTTGCCTTTTCCTTGGGATGGAGGATTTTAAGAGTAGAGGACATATTTTTCAGGTGAGAGGAGAGAGATTTAAAAAAGACATGACAGGCAAATTTTTTTGAGAGGGTGGTTCGCGTGTGAAATGAAGTTCCTGAGGAAGTGGTGGATGTAGATACAATTACAACTTTTAAAAGACATTTGAATAAATACATGAATAGGAAAGGTTTGGAGGGATATGGGCCAGGAGCAGGCAGGTGGGACTAGTTTAGTTTGGGATTATGTTCGGCATGGACTGGTTGGAGCGAGGGTTCTGTTTCAGTGCTGTATGCTCTATGACTGCCTTCTCAACAACTTTATCTATTGCTCTGTTACTTTCAAGAGTCTATGGATATACACATCAAGGTCCCTCCAATCTTCAATACTTTTCTGGGTCCTGCCTTTCATAATGCAATCCCTTGCTATGTAGCCTTCCTCAAGTACTTTACCTCACATTTCATTTTGGTTGAATCCCATCTACCCGTTGGTTTAATTACTCCCATAGACCGGTCCCTCCAATCTTCAATACTTTTCTGGGTCCTGCCTTCCTCAAGTACTTTACCTCACATTTCATTTTGGTTGAATCCCATCTACCCGTTGGTTTAATTACTCCCATAGACCGCACTACCACTTCTTTGCCTGCTGTCCTGGCCTGTCCAAGTCCTCTGAAGCCTCCCCACTTCCTCAACACTGCCTGCCCTCTACCCATCTTTTGGCATCTACAAACTTAGCAACAATTCCCTCAGTTCTTTCAGCTAGATTGTTAATGTATAACATGAATAGTTGTGGTTCCAACATGGACTTAAATTTGCAGGTTTCGAAACAGCATGTGAGCATTGTCATTGGACTTCTAGGGTGTTGTTCTATCTCCAGAGGAGTGTCATTCCAATGGCAAGAGGTAACAATTTTGTGAACCCATTTCAGTTTCTGGGGAATCAGGGATCTAAGGGTCATCCTGAACTCTGTACAGATGGTGAGATCACACCTTTTATTCAGCTCCTTTCAGTGAAGGTACAACTTATCCAGTTGTATGTAGATGTCTGAGATTAGAACTATATATTTGTTCATTCATGTTCTCTGCAAACACCTTAAGGTGATAACAATTCAGTACAGGTCCCAAGTTGCCACATGGGCTAACTCTTGAGGGGAGTGCTGAATATTTGTACTCTGAAGGACTCTCCAAAGCTCAGCTCTGGCAGTAACTGTGCAGTTTTATCAGAATGAAATTTGACCCTCCAGTTTCACATCAATTTTGTTCTTCATGCTTGTTACTATTTCTGGCATCAGTATTTTTTTCACTATTGGAAGAGTAAGTGTGGGTATGGCATGTCTTTGGACTGAACTACTTTCCATATCTTCAGAAAATGTGTTCCTCTACCTAAGGATTGCTTTGTTCAAATCTCTTCTAAATTTCTACAGTTTCTTTGGTGATTTTCACTGCAGCCTAATTCTTACCATTTGACACAGGGAGCATGTCGAGATGATATATCGTGTTAAATTTCCCAGTCTTTCATTAGGAGGCTGAATACTTCAGATGTGAAATGAGGGCCATTTTTACTAATCACAGTGTCTGAGATGCTATAATAACTGATTTGTGATTTTGTGCGTTCAACAGTCTCATTGGTAATCATTGCAGTTAGATGTTCTAATTGTCTTTCACCAGAATAGTAGATGACAGTGACAAGATAATCAGTTTCTGTGAGAGTAGCAAGATCTTTTCCAAGTTTCATCCATGGTCAATCTGGGATATTATGCATCACAAGTGGCTTTTGTGCTTGTTTAGTATTTATTACTGACTGATATGGTACTTCATTTCATTGCTCATATTTAGCTGATTGAGCTCTTCTGTTGCCTTCCTCTGACTACAGTCAATTCGTAGAATCATAGAATCCCTACAGTGTGGAAGCAGTTCATTCAGCCCATCTAATCAATATTAACCTTCCGAAGAGCATCCCACCCAGACCAACCCAGCCCCCCACCCTATTCCTCTAACGCTGCAATTCCCATGGCCACCCCGAGCGTGCACATCTCTGCCCACTAAGGACAATTTAGCTTGGCTAATCCACCTAACCTGCACATCGTCGGACTGTGGGAGGAAACCGGAGCACCTGGAGGAAATCCACGCAGACACGGGGAGAACGTGCAAACTCCACACAGACAGTTTCCTGAAGGTGGAATCACATCTGGGTCCCTGGAGCCATGAGGCAGCAATGCTAGCCACCATCCCAACTTCTGGATGGCTTGCGTGAGTGTGTTTGAGCATCTCATTCTTTCCCATCCCCTTTTTGGATAATGGAATTGTTTCCCTTATATGAGGTGCATTGTTGGTCTGTGACTGCATCTTTGTATGTCCAGTACTCTGTTACAAAAACAGGTGCGTTCTTGACGTTTTCAGACCATCCTTCCCGCAGTTTTCCCTGCATTGCGGATGCAGAGTAATGTTGTGTAGTTCACTTAATTGGAGCAAATTGCTTGTTTTTTTTCAATTCAGTGTGTCTTTCAGGTTGATGACTTCCAGAGTATGTCAAGTATTTGCTTCTTATTGAATCTGGAAGATTTCAGCTTATGTCTTAGAATCTTCAGCTTTCTTCATAGGGATTACTTCTCTCGACAACCCAATGGTAATGTATGCCAGCTTCCCTTAGTTGTATGTCATATCCAAATTATATGTCTGTGCTCAAAGTAACAATCTTTACAAATGCTTTGGAGTATATAGAAGTGGGTTGAGAGCTTTGAGCTGGCATATGGTCGGATTCCATTCTTTTTCTGTCCAATAAATTTATGACTAAAAATGCTCACAAGCATAGAAAACAGCCAGGCATTAGCAACCAACAATTTACATTAACAATCTGGATGCAAATTCAACTAGCTGGCCTTGATGCATAAGGGTTGCTCCAAGTCCTGTCTCACTGGCATTATGCTGCGAAGTGACTCCTTCTTTGACATCAACACACCTCAGCGCTGACATTCTCATCACTGATTGTTTAATTCTAATCAAAGCTGTTGCTTGTTCTGTGCTCTGGGACTACTGCACATCCTTCCCAGTGAGGCATTCACACTATGGTGGCAAATTAAACATGAACTTTGCTGAATAGTTCATGAATCTAACAGATCATTACATCTCTTTCGTGCCTGTTCAGCTCTGTATATCAGCAGCATTCACCTTTTTAGGCTCCTTATTTTCTGTCAGTACATGGACATTGTATTTGACTTCAGGCTAATTCATCTGACTAGTAGTCACAGTAGATTCAGATAATGATCTGCAGTACCTTCATCCATTGTGTTTCCAAGTCTACAGATTAGTAGATAATCCACAATACACTCGGCAGGAAGATTTACAAGAACTGCAGAAATATCTTCGTATTCTTCTAGGATTTGTTCAATGGTCAATGCCTTTGAACCATGCCAATTGCTGCAAATTTATTCTGCCACATATCGGGTTACTCACCTAACCTTACTTCAGCTGAAATGCATGAATTTTGCATAATGCCTACTATCCAGAATTCCCCAAGTATTTATTCTTTCCATTTGACTGGGTTCTTAGTTTGTCCTTTTCACAGGAATATTGTTTCAACATATAGCTTCTACCTTACTTTTAAAGGCTTCATTTTTGGGTTGCCATTTTGATCCACTTTGCACAGGTTTGCTAACCTCATGAAGTTGCATGAAACACTGGTGTATATTTGACACTACACTTTCACTTGATACTCTCCTGCTGTCATCCTTCTCACAGTCACAAACCATTTCTTTATTTATTTGTTTTTAATCAGCTTGTGCAGGTGTGTTTCAACACACTTCTGGAGCAAGTTGGGGGCTTGACCCAAGCCTCTTGGCTTAGAGGTAGGCACTGTACCACAAGACCTCCCTTGATCGACTTGATTTAAAAAAAAACATATTTAGCTTGTTTTTTAAATTAACCTGTTCAGAGATGTTACTACACACCATTGGATCAGGTGAGACGTGAACCTAGCCTCCCAGTCGAGGGGTATAGACACTACCATTGTGCCACATGAAGGCCCTTTACAAGCCATTGATTATATTGGAGGAAAGTTTAAACAAGGAATCTCTAAGGCAAGGTATGTGCACCACTTGGGTTTGAATCCAGGATATTATGTTTACTAGAGATGTGCCTTAAACAACCAAGCAACAGTGCCCCTACACAAATCACTTATCACCTTTAGACCTGATCAAAACAACCTGTTGTATGACACAAACTGATTAGTCAGGATCAACAATGGTATCTCTCCTGCCATCATCTTTGCAGGTTTGTTCTGCTTCTTTGTACAGAAACACTTACATGTGAAGTTATTCAGCTTTTTACAAACTGCTTTACTCACATTGGACATGCTTCCTTTACTTTTACGTAACGCTTTTGAAAGTGGTTTCTTACTTTTTTCCAATTTATCCCTCTCAGTCAGCCTGGAATATTGTTATGAAGTTGAAGGTGCGTACTGTACTTTTAAGAGAGAGTTAATGCTGTTTTGCACTGAGAGCTTGCAGGCACCTGTCATATGACTAACTAGCAGCCCCAGGTTGTAGAAAATTGAAAATATGTAACATTTGGCTGTAAAACCCAAATGGCTTTTGAGTTTATTATTTTTACCAACATTGAACCAATGAGATGTTGGGATATAAAAAAGGCAGGCAGTTTGAAAGTCAGACAGTAATTGCCATCAAGAAAGACCCAAAAGATTGAAACAGTCTCTATCAAAGGTACCTTTTCATATTAAACATATTCGCAGTAAAAGAAAGAAGATAACCTAGAGAGATTTTCAGCCAAAAGTAGAAAGGCACCAGAGATGACAGCCGCTGTACGATTTTGAAATTAAGTTGATCAAATTTTAATAAGTGTTTACAGAGGAACCTCGATTATCCTATTATCAATTATCTGAGTTTCGGATTATCCGAAGAAGATCTCAAATTCCCGATAAAAACATTACATCAAAGAGGTGTTTCCAACACTGATCGCGTCTTTTCTTTACAATGATTAAAAGTGAACTCGGCTTACTGAAATGCTGTCGAGAACAGTCCTGGACATCGCTGGGAGCCCAGGCACCATCTCCAAATGACTGACCGCCCGCCCTCTCTTTCTCTCGCCCCACATTTTCCCTGAAGTTCTCCACATGGGTGTACCATAAATCCCCTTCCCCAGATTATCTCTCCAACATTGTCTTGTACAGGGTAGAGGGGGATCTTGTCAAAAGGTTGCAGTAAAAAGTTGTGTATGTGGCTGGTTTTTTTGTGTGTGTGTGTGTGTTTGTTTGAGACTAACCCCCCCCACCCCCCAAAGGCAGCAGCAGTCTTGCTATTGGTGTCCAGTCCAGCTGCTGTCTCCCTTCTGTTACATGATTTTGTTCTGGAGTCCCACTAGGGAGAAGCATCTGGCCACTTCACTCCATCCGCTGGCTGGAAACGTGGAGAGTTGAAAGCACACAGCGGGGATGGGGAGTGTGCGTGGTGTGAACGGGGAACAGACTTAACAAGTGCTCCCTCTGTCAATCCCATTGAAGTGAAGCAGCAGCGGGGAGAGGCTTCAGCAATGCTGCAGGTCCCTTACACACAAGTGTGTGTCTGCTCAGAGACAAACCCTGAGACAGAGAAGTGGAACAAGGCAGGCAGAACGAGGTAAAAGGAAACTTCAGAAAATTCTGAGTCCCAGAGGAAAGGAATTGAATCAGTTATCCAAATAATCAAGTATCCAAACGAAATGCTGCCCTGCCCATCTCATTCAGATAATCAAGGTTCCTCTGTTTTTGGAACACCATGTTGTTATAGAGTTGGAGGCAGGTTAAGAGAAAGGGGACTTAGAGTTGTGAATAGTTGTTGTTTTATGTTAACTTTTAGAGTGAAAGAATAAATTGAAATTATTTTCTTTAAATAATGGATGTTGGGAGTTCTCTGTTACTCATATTTTAACAGATTATGAGGCGAGGTGAGCTTTTCTGGGTGTTTGGTTTAATTTACAGAGGGGTTCACTGCTGTGTTGAAACAATATTTTCCCAGGACAATGTAAAGCTTCATCTGATATCCCATTAATTGGCTCAGGCCAATTGTTACACAATCTTTACCCCACTCTCTCTCCTTCTATCCTTAGTAACGCAAACCTATCTTGTCATTCATATAATTATATTAAAACCTCAACCAAGACAAATGTCAGATCATTAAATGAATTAATCAGCTTTATTTATTGCAGACTATGGCTTGCAATAAAATGACCAAACTAGCAAAATTATCTCAGAGTAAAAAATATCTATGGGTATGATAGTAGAAGCAATTTCTTAACCAATATCAAAGTGTTATGGACTAGGCCAGATCCCTTCAAAAATATTTTAACAAGGTAGACTAGACCATAACTTATTTTAAAGGCAAAAGTAAAGTGTCTCAGATGCAATACAACTGATCAGACTACTCAACATTAAGCAAAATACAATTTATTTAAACACTGTAGTTAAAATTC
This sequence comes from Chiloscyllium plagiosum, assembly GCF_004010195.1. Classification (NCBI taxonomy): domain Eukaryota; kingdom Metazoa; phylum Chordata; class Chondrichthyes; order Orectolobiformes; family Hemiscylliidae; genus Chiloscyllium; species Chiloscyllium plagiosum. Next base: position 21,450,873 of record NC_057722.1, on the reverse strand, counting down.
AACAAAAGGAAGAGGAATTTAGAATAACTTAACAGACTGGAAACTCAACAGAATAATTGATGCAGTAGCTGTTACTAATTAACAGTTCCAATATAGTAACATCCCATAAACAGACCCCTCGGCAAAAAGGAAAATTCAGACACAGATTGTTGCATGTAGTTCTCCAATCCAGGAGGGAAAAAACATTGAGAAGATTCAGAAAGATTAGCAGCCAAGAGACCTTCACGGAAGCTCCAACTCTTTAGAAACCCCAATACCTTCTGCTATTACTGAAAGAAACAAAACTGAGAAATCTGCATCTGTGAGAGCTGGCCACATCCGTTAATGCTGTTTACAAAAAGTCAAAGGCTTCCCAAACTGTTTACTCAAGCCGTTTTCAATGGGCAAAATAACCTCTTGAAAGCTGGAGCATCGTCACAACAGATAGAATTCTAACTTAACAATCTCTCAGAATGTTTATCTGTTTCTGATATTTATGTATGAGACCGCAAGCATCAAAAACTTACTAATAAATGTTTATTATAAGAATCAATTTTGGCTTACATTGTAATAATGAATAGTATAGTATAAAATATGTTAATTAAACATGGTTATTACAAGCTTTAAATTTATTTATAATATCTAAATCCACCTGAACAACACAATTGACTAGTCAAAAAACATGTGAAAAAGATTTTTCTCATTATCCACTATATTTTCGTAACAGTTTGGAGTGTCTTTATCTCAACAATATTCACATGTTGACTGTTAAGAAATTGTCTTTGTTGCTGTAACTGAAGTCAAGCTGTTATTGTCCATTGTGGAGAGATCAAGAAGAACATAACAGCCCCTTTTCTTGAGATCTAGATTCAAGTAAACATTGTCATAGGCCTAAGGTTAGTAACATTTAGTAAGACCTTTTCATACTTCCCTCTGTCTGCAGTACTACTGATGAACTTCCTTCTGGCAAAATTTGAAAAACATGCTGCTTATGTTCTGCTTTAAACTGAACACCTTAATTTTTTAATTGCTGGATTACTTTGGTTACTTTCTTTACATTCCCCACCCCAAGTCTTGATCCAAAGGAATTCTTTGGTACTGCCAATGCATGAAACATGTTTGAATATTGTGACCAATATGATCTCTGACTCAATCTTTAAAGCTATTGGTAAATAATATTTATCTTTAGCCATGATGAATGGTTGCAGATTGCTCCTCCTCTATATCCCATTTCTTAATCCAATATTGCTGCACTTTGAATTGCCCTGGGCATTTGTCAGTGATCTTCAATTTCCTACTTGTGTCTTTATAGATTCCTCAAAATTGTTGATAATCATGAAATCTCTTTTGTTTGAGCACTAACATGCTGCACCCTGAGCCAAATCACAGCAAAAATTGCTATAATTGAAGTTGTTGTGACCAGAAAGGAACCTAATACTCTGAAGCAACAACATCTGTATTTTGTTCTGATGTAGTTTCTCTTGTGTTATTTTATTTTTCTACATCTAAGTTTTTTTGTCAATAGATACGAACTTAACCATTCTTTCACTGTGGACGTTTACTATGTCAGTTTTATTCCACTTTAGTCTCTGTGTTCCCAGTCTAAGATTTGTTCATTCTTGTACTGGTCCTCATATTTGAGGAGACCAGACTTTATTAATTATGATTTGCTCGAAATGTCGATTCTCCTGCTCCTAGGATGCTGCCTGACCTTCTGTGCTTTTCCAGCACCACACTCTCGACTCTAATCTCCAGCATCTGCAGTCCTCACTTTCGCCTTTATTAATTACTGCTTTCTGTCATTAATATTCTTTCTCTTGGTGTTCATTTTCATATATCATATGAGTAACCTGCAGTTTAAGTTATGGCTGTGCCTGATAATCCCATGTAATTTCTGGAATTTCTCAACTAGTGGTTGTGTGAGAGGTATTTCCATATGTGTACCAAATAATATATACTGGGGATTCACGGGAGACTCCGTATCATTTGACTATCATGGTTGTTTAGTTAAAGGCATTAGAATGGTACACCTCTTTTAGAATGGTACACCACTCACCACCACATACCTTTCTTTACTTCATAGTTTCTCCTTACCAGCATTCCTGCTGAATCAGAACAATATTATATACTGGCTCTACTATGATCCCTTTATTGTTTTACACAATTTTGGTGGGCTTTAGAAATGAAAGATTTGCCTCTATTAGAGTACACTCCTTGGCATCCCAGCAATAGAAAGTGACATTCTTTCAAGAAGACCAATAAACAAAATAAGTACACCTTTGGGGATACACCATACTAAATTAGTGTAATGTTCAATGTAAGCCCATTTTTGTATCAATTTGATTATGCTCCCAATCTAATAACATCAATTATAATCTGATCCAATTGATGATCTACCTTTTTGACCACAATTGGTAGTGTTTTTAAAGTAAGAGATTTGTTCACCTAGTATGTACAGTTACAGGCTGTACATTTTGCAATGCAAGTCTTCCAATGCTAGGCTATGTGGGCCATCAATAATATTCCGTTAATGTACAGGAAGTTTCTTGTCCTCCTGGATTTAAGTTTCTAATCTATGGTGCATTTCTACAATCAATTTTGTTTGTGTTTTGTTGGTATTCCACGTTTTCTATAGTACAGTTCTGTCAGAACGTATCTTCTGTACCAATACCAATATTTCTTTTGATATCTAATTGGAAGAGGTTGAGACAAACAGTAATTGTTGCCGCTCAGAATCCATGTTTTCTATAGCTCTTGTCCTAGTAATCATTAGAATATGTTTATCATCCAAGAGCTTAGCCACTGCTGCTTTTGTCATCAGGTCGATCATATTGTTCCCTAAAAAATATATATCCCATACTTGTTACATCCTTTGATATGTATTACCTAATAATCTAGTTTAACCTTCCTCGGGTTAACTATATTTTCCTTTTTTTTAGCATGGTGTATTAGTTTATGCTCTGGTTTGAAATGTCATTTCTTGTCCAGTGAAGTAAAAGGATATAGAAGGTTATTATACTACATTTAGACTCATAGAGACGTACAACACGGAAATAGACCTTTCGGTTCAAGACGTCCATCCCGATCTTAGAGTCATAGAGTAACACAGCCAGAAAAAGATCTCTTGGTCCAACCAGTTCCTGCCAAACATAATCCCAAACTAAACTAGTCCCACCTGCCTGCTCATGACCCATATCTCTCCAGATATCTTAAATTAATATAGACCTATTTGCCAGCATTTGGCCCATATCCCTTGTTATAGACCAGGGCAGACCTGCACAAAATATTTTAAGCCTAGACCCTAAATTTTTCTTATTTTAAAGGCAGATATGAAGTGGATATTCCTGATGTGATTAGGCTGGTCAAACCACTCAGCTTTAAGCAAAACAGAATTTATTTAAACACTACAGTTGAAACATGAACAAAAGCAATTGGAATTGAGAATAATTTAACTATGGAAAACTTAACTAACTTGTCACAGCAACTTAACGAAGGAACTGCTCCAAATCAGCAACACCCCTTTGCAAAAAGGTAAATTTAAACACAGATTCTTACAGGCAGGAGGAAACAACTTCCAAAGAGATTTCAAAGAGAAAGGTCAGTCAGGAATCATCTGCTGAATCTTGGAATCTTTCTGTTGAAGCTTAGAACCTTTCTGCACTGCAGCAGCTTCTCACTGCTGCAGCTAAACCAAACTAGCAAAAAAACCTGAACTGGGAGAACTGACCACTCTCCTGCCATTGTTAAACTAGGCTCTTTCCAGACCCCTTGGCACCTCTGCCTTTACAACCCATCTTAAAAAAAAACACAAGGACAAAATAACCTTGTCAAAGTGACAGCATCATCACATCCTCTAAACCCTTCCTATGTGTATATATATATCCAGGTTCCTTTTAGATGTTGTAATTGTACCAGCCTCTACCACTTCCTCTGGCAGTTCAGTCCATACATGCACCACCCTATGCATGGAAGTGTTGTTCCTTAGGTCCCTTTCAAATCTTTCCCCTCTCACCTTAAACCTTTGCCCTCTAGTTTTGGATTCCCTTACCCTGGGGAAAGTGCCTTGACTATTCATCCTTTCCATGTTCCTCATGATTTTATAAACTTCAGTGAGGTCACCTCTCAGCATCCAATGTTCTGGAAAAATAGCCCCACCTACTCTCTATAACACAAACCCTCCAAGCCTGGCAACATCCTTGTAAATTTTTTCTGAACCCTTTCAAGTTTTACAACGTCCTCCCTGTAGCAGGGAGACCAAAACTTTAGCATAATAGCAACAATCCAGGCAAGTTGGTTGATCCAAAGCTTTTGAGGATGTCTAATCTCTGACTTCTCCTTCAGTGTATTGTTCATTGCGTGGCCCTAGATTCAATGAAATTATCTTTTCTCTTTGATAATCTGTAGCAATTACAAATTTCTCTCCAGCTATCATTTTTAATGCTTTTTCCTGAATTTTTGAGCTGAACCATCACAATGTATAAATTCAGTGTATTTGTTTAAAAGTTTTCCTTTTGAAATTCTATTTTATTTTCTGGTTCAGATACTTACATTTCTCATTATAGAAATTTCCATACTATAATGGCATCATTTATGAGACAGTCCCGCTTGTAAAGCTGACTTTAGTGGCCTTTCATTCAGGGAATGTCGTGTTCTTTTTATGTTTGATTTTTCAATCCAGATCTCAATTTTCTTTTCTGTTTGTAGGAGTTCAGCTTTACTAAGCTCTGGAGCAGCCAGTGTTGTGATTTCATTTTTAAATTATATTCATCTGTTAAGCCTCTGCTTGTGCCAGTTATTTTCAAACCTAGGAAATCAACATCCTTGATTCCAAGGGATGGATTTTTCTTTGATGTTCATGATGCAAGCCTCCAGAGTGCATCAGTCAAGGGCAGTCTTTGTGTTGCACCTCAGGAGAGAGATATTAAATACATATTTTGTGTCAGTTTTTAGTGTGGTGAAAGAAACGGAGGCGAGAGAACTCTGAAATAAATATTGATGTTTTGAAACCAGTTCACTTTACAGGAGAGGAAGTGCTGGAGGTCTCAGCAAACATAAAGGTGGATAAATCTCTGGAACCTGATCAAGTGGATACCAGGATGTTATGGGAAGTTAGGAAAGAAATTGCATAAATCCGAGCAGAAATATTTGTGTCATCTATAACCAGAGGTGTGGTGCCAGAGATCTGGAGGCTGGCTAATGTTGTGCCTTTATTTAAGAAAGGAGAAGCCTAGGAATGATAGATCTGTGAGTCTGACATCGTTAGTGGGTAAGGTGATGAATGTGATTCTGAAAGATAGGATTTACATGCATTTGGAGAAGCAAGGAATGATTAGGGATAGACTGCATGGTTTTGTTTGAGGGAAATCACGACTCCCAAATTTGACTTGAGTTTTTTAATGAAATAACCAAAAGGATTGATGAGTACTGAGTGGTAGATGTTGTTTACATGGACCTTAGTAAAGCCTTTAATAAGGTTCTGCATAGTAGACTAATTAGTAAAGTTAGATCACATGGGCCTCAGGGTGAGCTTGCCAATTGGATACAAAATTGGTTTAATGGCAGGAGACAGAGGATGGTGGTGGTGGGGTTGTTTTTGGACCAGAGGCCTGTGACAAGTGGTGTTCCACAGGGATTGGTCCAGGGCCCACTAATATAAATAATTTGGACAAAAATATAGGAAGCATAGTTAGTAAGTTTGTGGATGACACCAACATTGTTGGTATAGTGGACAGTGAAGAAGGTTATCTAAGATTACAAAGATACCTTGATCAAATGGGCCAATGGGCTGAGGAGTGGCAAATGGTGTTTAATTTGGGTAACTGTGAGGTAATACGTTTTGGTAAAACAAACAAGGGCAGGACTTACACAATTAATTTTAGGGTGCAGGTAATGTTGTAAAACAGAGAGACCTCGGGGTTCAGGTACATAATTCTTTGAAATTTGCATCACAGGTCGACAGGGTGGTTCAGAAGGCTGTTAAATCTCTTGCCTTCATTGCTCAGACCTTTTGAGTATAGGAGTTGGGATGTCATATTGAGATTGTACAGGTCATTGGTGAGGCCTCTTCTGGATTACTATGAGCAGTTCAGGTTGCCCTGTTATAGGAAGGATGCTATTAATCTGGAGAGGGTTCAGAAAAGATTTACCAGCATGTTGCCAGGAATGGAGGGTTTGAGTTATAAGGAGAAGTTGGATAGCCTGGGACCTTTTCCATTGAGGAAAGGAAGTTCAGGGTTGACCTTCTTGGGGTTTATGAAATCATGAGGGGCATAAATAAGGTGAATAGCAAAGGTCTTTTCCCTAAGGTGGGCAAGTTCAAAGGTAGGGGACATATTTTTAAACTGAGCGGAAAAAAAAATTCAAAAGGATATGAGGGGCAACATTTTTTCACAGAGAGTGGTTAATATGTGGATTGAACTTCCAGAGGAAGTGGTGGATGCAGGTACAGATACAACATTTAAAAGACATTTGGGTAAGTACATGAGTAGGAAGGGTTTGGAGGGATATGAGCCAAATGCAGGCTGGTGGTGTTAGTTTAGTTTGGGAACTGGTCAAGCGGACTGGTTGGACTGAAAAGTCTGTTTCCATGCTGTATGACCTGGTGACTGTTTATACACTGTTCAGGTGTTTTTGCAGGTCATCAGAAATATAAATATCATCACTGTAAAAGTCAACGTGCTTCAGATCTGTGCGTATCAGTCATAGGTGAATAGAACAGTATTGAACTATTTTCAAAGTATTTGGGTAATCAAAATAGGAGATTGTAAACTGAGAGAAGGACAGTGTAGAACTTCAAAAAGACATTGACTGGTTGATGGCGTGATGGACTGTACTTAGCGTTTCCCTTGTCTTAGTTAGTTATTTTGCTTGTTGGATAGGTGGCAGTGCAAAGAAGTGTGAAGTGGTACACTTCATTAAGAACATGATAAGACAGTATAAAATAAAGGGAATGCAGGAACAGAAATGTTGATGTACGTGCACATAAGTCATTACAGGTGATAGGATAGGTAGAGAGAAATGTTAATAAAATATATTGTATTCTGGGCTTCATTAATGAGATTGGAGGGAGAATACATGAGCAGGGAGGATATGCTGAACTCATGCAGGACACTGGAGTAATTGTGTACAGTTCCGAATGCCTTGCTGAAGGAAGGATTTGAATGGATTGGAGAGAATGCAGATAAGATTTATGATAATGATTCCAGGGATGAGAAACTTCAATCATGAGGAAAGATTGGGCTGTTTTCCTTGGAGAGGACAAGGCTAAGGCGAGATGTGATTGAGGTTTCCATCGCCATTAGGCGTCTTGCCAGTGTAGATGGAGTGAAACTATTCGCTGAGATAAGAGGATCAAGAAACAGGGCACAGCTTGAAAGTGTAAACCAGTGTATATGCTTTTAAACAGGGCTTGCCAGCAGTGTTAAAAATGGTGGCAATCCAATAAGCAAAATAACAAACCAAGACCAGCTTAGTACAGTAATGTGAGAGACACAAAGGGAATTAAAGAGAAGGGGTTGTGATGAACAAGAGGGGGAACTGTGAAGGGGGTTTGGGAAAAAAAGGAGCAATTGTAATGGGGAAAGAGAGGGGTGACTGTGACTGTGACAAGGGGATAGTGTTGTTATGTTGTGTAGACATGTAGCAGCCGCCGATTCCAATGCCAGGTCCAATGCTGGCTTCAGCAAATTAAGTAGGGGCTTGCTTGAGTCTGTGCTGGGTAAAAACAAGGACTGCAGATGCTGGAAACCAGAGTCTAGATTAGAGTGGTGCTGGAAAAGCACAGCAGGTCAGGCAGCATCCGCGGAACAGGAAAATCAACGTTTCGGGCAAAAGCCCTTCATCAGACATAGAGGCAGGGTACCTGCAGGGTGGAGAGATAAATGAGAGGGAGGTGGGGTGGGGAGAAAGTAGCAGAGAGTACAATAGGTGAATGGGGGTTGTGATGGAGGTGATCAGGGAGGAGGGTGGAGTGGATAGGTGGAAAAGAAGATAGGCAGGTAGGACAGGTCATGGGGATGGTGCTTAGCTGGAAGGTTGGAACTAGGGTGAAGTGGGGGAAGGGGAAATAAGGAAACTGGTGAAGTCCACATTGATGACCTGGGGTTGAAGTGTTCCGAGGCGGAAGATGAGGCATTCTTCCTCCAGGCGTTGGGTGGTGAGGGAGCGGCAGTGGAGGAGGCCCAGGACCTCCATGTCCTCGGCAGAGTGGGAGGGGGAGTTGAAACGTTAGGCCACAGGGCAGTGGGGTTGATTGGTGCGGGTGTCCCGGAGATGTTCCCTAAAGTGCTCTGCTAGGAGGCGTCCAGTCTCCCCAATGTAGAGGAGACCACATCGGGAGCAAAGGATACAATAAATGATATTGGTGGAAGTGCAGGTAAAACTTTGATGGATGTGGAAGGCTCCTTTGGGACCTTGGATGGAGGTGAGGGAGGAGGTGTAGGCACAGGTTTTACAATTCCTGCGGTGGCAAGGGAGGGTGCCAGGATGGGATGGGGGTTTGTTGGGAGGCATGGACCTGGCCAGGTAGTCACAGAGGGAACAGTCTTTGCGAAAGTGGAAAGGGGTGGTGAGGGAAATATATCCCTGGTGGTGGGGTCCATTTGGAGATGGCGGAAATGTCGGCGGATGATTTGGTTTATGCGAAGGTTAGTAGGGTGGAAGGTGAGCACCAGGGGGTTCTGCCCTTGTTACAGTTGGAGGGGTGGGGTTTGAGGGCGGAGGTGCAGGAAGTGGACGAGATGCATTGGATGGCATCTTTAACTGCGTGGGAAGAGAAATTGTGGTCTGTAAAGAAGTAGGTCATTTGGTGTGTTCTGTGGTGGAACTGGTCCTCCTGGGAGCAGAGGCGGAGGAATTGGGAATGTGGGGTGGCATTTTTGCAGGAGGTAGGGTTGGAAGAGGTGTAATCCAGGTAGCTGTGGGAGTCGGGTTTGTAAAAAATGTCAGTGTCAGGTCGGTCGTCATTAATGGAGATGGAGAGGTCCAGGAAGGGGAGGGAGGTGTCAGAGATGGTCCAGGTGAATTTAAGGTCGGGGTGGAATGTGTTGGTGAAATTGATGAATTGCTCAACCTCCTTGCGGGAGCATGAGCTGGCGCCAATGCAGTCATCAATGTAGCGGAGGAACAGGTGGGGAGTGGTGCTGGTGTAATTATGGAAGATGGACTGTTATACATAGCCATCAGAGACAGACATAGACAGGCATACGGGTGCCCATGGCTACCCCTTTGGTCTGGAGGAAGTGGGAGGATTCGAAGGAGAAATTGTTAAGGGTGAGGACCAGTTCAGCCAAATGAATGAGAGTGTCGGTGGAAGGGTACTGTTGGGGACTTTGGGAGAGGAAGAAACGGAGTCTGTGCTGGGTCACTGCCGTTGCTGACTGAGCTCAGGATAAGAGGTAAGTAAAGGAAAGACAAACAAAAAAGAAGAAAAGAAAAGTGGTTTGTGCAGATGAGCCCAGCTTGGGACCCCTACTCCACTGCTGACTTGATGACATATTAGGGCACTTGTCCAACCCTAGTGGAGGACATGGGCATTCATGTTGCGCACAGTCTGTCGCAATCTAGCTCTGTGATCAGTGGTGGACATTTCAGCTTTGATGTGTCTTCAAGTGCTGATCGATATCAAGATTTGATTCAAAAAATAGTGTGCTAAATCCCAGCTTCACACAAATGCACACTGACAAAAGCAAGCACTGTTTGCAATGTAAGCATTATGATATCAGGATGAAGTCTTCACACCAAACTATAGTCCTGTTGGAAAATGTTCTTTTTTCTAAACATTAATGATATGAAATTTAAATGAGCCTGCTCAATTTCAAATGCAGGTGAATTCAGTTGTTGAGGCTGACGTGCAAAAAAGAATGCATTGTGTATCTCCGGGCCACTGAGGTGGTCAGTGATCGCACAAGTGGGCCACTACTTGTTGTCATTTGTTGAGAAAAACTTGGAATGTATGGAAAGCAAGTCATAGTTCAGCCTCACTATATTATTCTTCCACAATGCAATTTTCTTCACTCTGGGCCAATCATTTGTTTGCAGAATGTTTGAGTTCTTTCCTTGGATTCTTGAATTCAGTTCATTCAGCATCACAAATATGATTACAATATAAGCGAGGAGGCCTATTGTGATCTTATCACAGAGGAAACCAATGTTTTGGAAGTCAGTTGTAACTGCAAGTTGATCACTTTGTTCCAAACATGTCAGCAGTGCCCATCCTCCGAACAGCCAACAGATCTCAGTGTGAAACAGCAACACATCATGATCATGAAGTGTGTGAGATTTAATGTAGTTCACAGTTGATGAGATTTGGTGTAATACTTCACCTATATCTGTGTCTAGTTCTTTTGTAACCAGTTTCTCCTTGTGAATCATACAACAGTCCAAATAGCATATGGAGTATTTCTCTGCACTAAGGCATGTGTTCTAAAAAAACTAAGACCTGTGCCATCAGTATAAAATCCAACCAGCTGGTCCGAGGGATATTTGCACACAAAAACAGAACTTGCTGGTAAAGCTGAACAGGTCTGGTAACATCTGTGGAGCTCAATCAGAGTTAACATTTTGAGTCCATTGACCCCTCCTCAGAACTGGAATATTTCACTCCTCCCGATAGCCAGTTCACACTAAGAACTGTGCTATTTCATGTTCAGGAAACATGAGACAAAACAGCTTCAATCATAGAATCCCTACAATGGGCAGAAGGCGCTGTTTGGCCCGTTGAGTTAGCACCAACCCTTCGATAGCATCCCACCAAGACCCAACCTCCTCCACCCATAGCCCCACATGGGGTTTTTGTATGGCTTACCCATCTAGTTTGCACATTTCAGGACACTATTGGGTAATTTTTGGCATGGCCAATCCACCTAACCTGCATACCTCTGGACTGCAGAAAGAAACCAGAGCACCGAGAGGAAGCTCATACAAACTTAGAAAGAATGTGCAAAGTCCACTCAGTCGGGAAGGTGTTATCAAACCCAGGTCCCTGGTGCTGTGAGGCAGCCATGCTAAACACAGTGCTACCCAATACTACCTTCCAGCATGTATCTTGTGAAAGACAATGCATGTGCATCATTGTTCTCAATACCCAGATCAATCTGAAGATAAAGGCAGCTATACATTTCAGATACTCCACCAAGTCGATTCCTGGTCAGTTACATGGTGTTATTTGAAAGAGGTATTGCTGCAACTTTCTTTGTCTGTCCTTCCCCATAATATTTCAACCTTTTTGAACTGGGTAAAATCCATATTAGAATCAAACTGTCACACAAGAACTTTCACTGCTGCGCTCCTTGTTAAAATAAAGCAAAGTTGCAAGAGGAGCACAATAAACTTCACTGGGACAGTCCATGCTAACACAAAACAAAACAGCAGCACATAAACTTTCTTCACTGCTGCATTTGAAGTTAAAATGAAATAAAAGGCAGTATTTAACCTTCAGGAGCATATCAAAACTACAAACTAAAAGGAAACCACATAATTTGTGCAATTGTGTGTGATTTCCTGGCCAGTGCAATCTGATAACTCATCTCAAAAGCTACTCGTTGGGCTTGTTCTGAGATGCTAAGGAGCCCTCTTAAAGTCAGGTTGTTGCTGTGAAAGCTCCTTTTTCCAGCAAAAATGATTTAGTTTCTCAATGTAATCTCAGCTTTGCTTCAGCTTATTTGGCTTCATGCTTTCACTGAACAATATTTGTGGGTGTACGAGGTATTTTGGCCTTTCCTCAGATCTCCCTGAAGCAGCCTTGAAATTGGACTGAAGAAAACTATTGTCAACTCAATGGGCTTTCTTGGTTTTCATTCCTAGCCCATCAGTGCAAAAGATAAAGCTGAAATAATTGCAATAGTCTTCAGCCAGAAGTGACAAGTGAATGATCCATCTCCGCCTCCTCTCGAGGTCTCAGCATCACAAGTCAGGAGTGTAATGGAATATTCATCACTTGCCTCTTCAGGTGCAACTCTAACAACAACTCACAAAGTTTGACAACACCCAGAAAAAGCCGCCCACTTAATTGAATTTCACCTGTACAATATGGCTATCTGTTTAGTATTATTACTCATTGAATGGCCTCACATCGCATGAAAAAGGAACATGAAAGTGGAATCGCAGGTAGATAGGATAGTGAAGAAGGCNNNAGGGGTGACCTTATAGAGGTTTACAAAATTATGAGGGGCATGGATAGGATAAATAGACAAAGTCTTTTCCCTGGGGTCAGGGAGTCCAGAACTAGAGGGCATAGGTTTAGGGTGAGAGGGGAAAGATATAAAGGAGACCTAAGGGGCAACTTTTTCACGCAGAGGGTGGTACATGTATGGAATGAGCTGCCAGAGGAAGTGGTGGAGGCTGGTACAAGTGCAACATTTAAAAGGCATTTGGATGAGTATATGAACAGGAAGGGTTTGGAGGGATATGGGCCAGATGCTGGCAGGTGGGACTAGATTGGGTTGGGATATCTGGTCGGCATGGACAGGTTGGACCGAAGAGTCTGTTTCCATGCTGTACATCTCTATGACTCTATGACTATCTTCCCTCACAATGGAAAATGTACCTGGGTGTGGTGGCAGCCATTTCTATTGACATTGCACACTTTTGATTTGCATTGCAAGTGGCGTGGTCAGCCTCACTGTCTAGGTGACACCCTCCCAAATTTTTACCCCCTGAGCCCTGGGCATATCAAGTCATTGTGCCAGTTATCCATCAAAGCTAGGGTAGTGCTGATCGAGGTTGAAGGACTCCCAAGAAATTGAGTGAAACTGCCAGTAATTGCGAGTTGAGCACTTGGTAAAAATTTTCCTTGTGTTAATAAAAATGATGGAAAAAGAAACTATCAGTAACTTCCTTTCATTCTCTTTCTCCCACCCTTTCTTTCACTCACTTTCATGATCAGACATAATCACCGGCAGCCATTTTTATCTGCATTGCACACTTTCTATTTGCACACTTACTCAAACTCTGTCACTCATTCGGTCACTTACACTCACAAGGGGAAGGAGCCCTTTGCAGGCAGAGTGCAATTAGGGAGTGGTCCTCAGACACCAGGGTGTGAAGGCGTTATTGAGCTCTGAGGACTTTCCTGCATCTTGCTGCAATCCACGGCCACCATTAAGTATTTGGGAGTCCCAGCTCCTACATTTTGTCAGCTGGGGATTGCGACTCTCAGTTTGAGGAGCCTGGCCTGAAAAGGTTTTCTTATGTTATTAATGGAGTACCATCTGGAACACAGCGTAAATATATTCTTTCATAATAAATGTTCAATGAAGAATGCAGTCAGATATGCCCGGACCAGTATCAGGCATACCTGCAAATGAGCTGCCAACCTGGTGAAGCCACAACATGAGACCGTTAGCATGTCAAACAACAAAAAATAGTCGAGAGTTGAGCCATTCCACAATGATGGATTGGAGCTAAGCTCTGTATTGCTGCCACATTGTCTCCCAAATGGTAATGGGCAATTAAACAGCTCACTCAAAGAGGAGTCTCCACAAATATTGCCATCCACAATGATGGAGAGGCCCAGCCCATCATTGCAAAAGGTAAAGCTGAAATAATTGCAATAGTCTTCAGCCAGAAGTGACAAGTGAATGATCCATCTCCGCCTCCTCTCGAGGTCCCAGTATCAAAGTCAGGAGTGTAATGGAATACTCATCACTTGCCTTTTCAGGTGCAGCTCTAACAACAACTCACAAAGTTTGACACCACCCAGGAAAAAGCCGCCCACTTGATTGAATTTCACCTGTACAATGTGGCCATCTATTTAGTATTATTACTCACTGAATGGCCTAACATCGCATGAAAATAGAACATCTTCCCTCACAGTGAAAAACATATCCTACCCACTCTGGGTGTGGTGGCAGCCATTTCCATCTACATTGCACACTTTTGAGTTGCATTGCAAGTGGCATGGTCAGCCTCACTGTCTAGGTGACACCCTCCCAAATCTTTACCCCCTGAGTCCTGACCATATCGAGTCATTGTGCCAGTTATCCATCAAAGCTAGGGTAGTGCTGACTGTTAATGACCCCTTCTACCCATATTGTATCATCATCCCCTCCTTGAATGTTCAGTTCATTCTCATATCCTCTCTTCACAATTGTCGTCCCCTCTGTATCCCAGCACTCTGTCTTTGATCCCGACAGTTGAGATTCCCCAGCTTCCCTCCAACTCAATTTCTCTCGATAACCTACCTTTGACAGATCCCCTGGACTAACCATGGCCTCCTCTGTTGACAAACTTATACAGACAGCCCTAACTGATGACTGACCAGATCCCTGACTGATGTCTATAAAGCTCTCCAACTTACTGCGGCTCCCTGGACTAGTTGCACTTGACTCTCAAGGCTGACTGCAGTCCGCTCCCCAGACTGTAATGATAGGGACCCCTGACCCTAACTGACCATGTTCCAATCTCTGGACTGATTTCAAAGGCTGCCCTTGACTTACTTTGCTGGGACTACCTGACTGACGGGTGTCTCCCTTAACTGAAAGCTACTTGTTTTGTATTTTGACACATGGCCATTAGTTTGCTGCACACACAGTGTGCTTGCTGGGTATTTTGCTAGTAGGTACTGCAAGTAATACATTGACATTGCACAGTGTGTCAAGCATCATGTCCATTCCCTTGACTGATCACTGTGAAAAACCATGACCAGCTGCACTGAAAGACAGTCAAGATCAGTAAAGACAGAAGTACTGCTGGCATTTCAAATCTGGCTGAGGACAAAACAGAAAATGACAAGGCAACGCAGAGAGGCTGTAAATATTGAAAAAGGCACAAAGTGAATGAGTGCTAAGAGAGAAAACGAGGATCCATGAGGTGTACTCCCAACCCATTGCATGAGATGGTCTTATGCCCCTGTGCATATATTATCCCTGCAGCAGTATCCTGATGAAAGGTGAATTGAAGCGCAGAACTATATTGTAAATGGATCAGAGCTGTGTCAAGTTGGAGGGCCAGAGGATGGTATGTGTCCAGCTAACCTCAGTGGATGGGGAGTACGCACGATCACTGCCTATACAGTGTGCTCTGAGATATTGATGACTGCTGTCCAAGATGGAGGACCAGAGTAAGTGGCAAACTGGAGTCACTAAGAAACTGCTCGACTTTCATGTGGGGAATTGATGCCGTCTAGTTTCCGTCCAGCAGGTGGGAGAATGGGAAACGGTATGTAGGTGAAGCAAGTCTAACTAATCATGTTGTGCTAATGCATGGAAGTAGGCCTCTTGCTGCCCACTAGGGAGATTCTCATCTCATCCTTCGATTTTTTTTTTCCCAAAATATACTTTATTCATAAATAATTTGATGGTCTGTACAATTGGTCATGCCATACGTATGTAAACATTTACATACAGAGATCAAAACTTATCATTTTTATACAGGTCTGTACATTTTTTGATCATATGCCCATATAATTAGCTGAGGCGTCAGCAGAGCCCAAATGACTGCATGGGCCCCCTGTTCTTCGTTAGGCAGGCAGACTTTACACAGTGGTCTTTCCCCACTG
>NC_057722.1:21430574-21431775 GCF_004010195.1 Chiloscyllium plagiosum | reverse complement strand
GCCCATCCTCACCGTCGGAAGAGCTGCATGTGTCCTCGTCGTGTAGGTGTCGCTTCCCCCCTCGCTGGGTGGCTTTGGGAGGTTTCCTCTTCCTGCTTTTCACAGTAATCCAATCCTCTGCTTCCTTTGGTCCCTTCTCCTCCATTTCCTCCGTCTGTCTTGCAGGAGCTTGGATCGGCTACTGCACCTCCCCGCTGTCTGCCGTCTGCTCCACTATAGCCCTTCCTTCCTTCTGGTTGCCTTCAGACACCGTTCCCGTGCTGTTTTGTGGTACCTTGCTGGTCTTGGGCGGTCCACGGCTCGTGTTGCCATCTCCGGCCATCTGTGCGTAGGTGGCGGCCCCTTGTCTTAGGCAGGCCTTGTACATGTGGCCCGCCTCTCCGCACAGATTACAGTTCTTGGCCTCCTTACGTTCCTTGGTCGGGTGGCCTTCCTGCTTGCAATTTTGGCAGACGGTCACCTTGAAATCCGCCGCCATGTGGCCTGACCTCCCGCAGGTTCGGCACACTTTTGGCTGTCCTGCGTACGTCAGGTAACCTCTGCTTCCTCCGATGGCAAAGCTGGAGGGTGGGTGGAGGATGTTCCCACTGGCATTGTCCCTTAGGGTTACCCTGACCTGTCGTTTGCTGGTCCAGATCCCAAAAGGATCGACCACATCGGTACTCCCTCCCTCGACCTGGACGTATCTTCTCAGGAAGGTCAGGACATCTGCTGCTGGGACGTGAGGGTTGTACATCTGGATTGTTACAACCCGACTCCTCTGCGCAGGGAGCACACACAATGGGACCGCCGACAAGATGGAGAACAGAGGTTCCCCTTCCTTCTCCTTGAAGACCTTCAGGAGCTGCTCGCAATTCTTCACACTCCTGAAAGTCACATCGAAATAGCCTGCCGCAGGGAAATCCTGCAGGCAGTACACGTCCATTGCTTCCGTAGCACTCCAGCAAAATCATCTTCACAAACACCGTCCGATCGACTGGTGTGTGCTCCTCCACCTTCTTCACAGTCACCCTGACTGTGTTGCAAATGCTCTGGCCAGGGCTGTGAGCGGCTGCTGAGGCCATAGCTCAGAGGTTGGCTGGTACCTGAATTGGCGTTAGGCCGAAGCCAGCATAAAGATCCACCAAGAGCAGGTCAGCACAAGCAAACGATCCTCCAACGTCCAATCACGATCCAGCAATGGTCTCCAGCAGCTCCGACG
>NC_057722.1:21391189-21430473 GCF_004010195.1 Chiloscyllium plagiosum | reverse complement strand
AAGAGCAGGTCAGCACAACCAAACGATCCTCCAACATCCAATCACGATCCAGCGATGATCTCCACTAGCTCTGATGACTCGCAACTCGACCCCTGTCCTGATAAGAACAGACACTTGATCTTAGCCAAAAGGCCGAGAAAGTACACGTCCGTTGCTTCAAACCCGCAGCACTCCAGCAAAATCTTCTTCACAAACACCGTCCGATCGACCTGTGTGTGCTCCTCCACCTTCTTCACAGTCACCCTGACTGTGTTGCAAATGCCCTGGCCAGGGCTGCGAGCGGCTGCCGAGGCCATAGCTCAGAGGTTGGCTGGTACCTGAATTGGCGTTAGGCCGAAGCCAGCATAAAGATCCACTAAGAGCAGGTCAGCACAACCAAACGATCCTCCAACGTCCAATTAGGATCCAGCGATGGTCTCCAGCAGCTCCGACGACTCGTAGCACGATCCCCGCGGTTTCTCCTCCACCAGCACACGTCCGCTGCGTTGAACCGACAGCTCTCGAGCAGAATTTCTTCCTCTGGTCCTCAGGAACTACACATATTCCGAGCCAAAAGGCCGAGAAGCGAGAGTGCCTTTTTTTCAACACAAACGCACAAAAGCACTTTGTGCCCATCTGGAGGATGGGACTTTTTGATCTCAACGTCGAGAATCTCTTTACTGCCGACCTCAACCTATTTTCTCAACTTGCTCACAGTCCATGTTGTTCAGTCACTGGGAAAATTCCACCCATGATGTGTTAAGAAATCACGTCCATTTGGATTATTGGGTGCTTCTTTCTCCCCTGCTTCTGTAGTTTATCCGTTAGCTCAGGAACATGTTACCTGGGGTGCTGTGCTCAATATTTATGTTTGTAAATGATCCTCCTCTTGTGTCCTGACATTTAGTGGAAGGTTTGTAAGTAACCTTGGAGGATTATGATGTTTAAGATTCAGTGACTGAGCTTGTTGATTAGAGGATATTGGTGTGTGGTTATTTTTTGCCTTCACTTTTAGGATATTCATGAGAGCATGTGCATTCTCAATAATGATATGAAATTGTAGGAATTTATCCTGATTATTTTGTGTGCTTGCTAAGCTGTTTCACAATTTAAATTTTGTGACTGCTCTTTGGTGTCAGCACTATGCTTCAATTATCCCCTGTAAGAATTTGACTTATTTCACAGGCAAAAGGTCTTTGTGTCCCTATTATTTTCACTAAAATGATTGGTCATTCAGAAATGAATGGCTTGCTATGTGTTTTTCTCTATTTCATTTTTCTTTGGCATTTGTCTTACCTTCTGGTTTTAGACAGATTTGCTAAATGTTTTATTAATTCTTTTGCCCTCAAGGAAGGCCTATACCTTGCATTGCCAGACCATCTGGAACAGTAGGTCTGTTTAGGGCTGTTTCAAAATCTAAAGTACTTTTGTAGGCACAGAAACAATCAATCAGGACACCACAGGTGTAAGTGCCGCACAACAAGCCTATCATGTAGATTTTAGCCAGTATATTGATTAAAGGCTGCAAGACAACATTTTGCTGTCACTTAATTTATACTGTCCCTGTCTGATTTTTGGTAGGATCAAGTAACCATGGAGTTTGGATTGTACTTGTATTGGTCCATTGACAGGAAAGATTTAAACTTGACTGGGTTGAGAAAGTAGAGTTACATTTTGTTGTTGGGAAACAGTCAACTAAGAGTGGCCCATCCCTGTGCTGTGCAGACATGACCTGGTTTATTTGCCAGGGCATCATCTCAGCAAGGTCCTTAAGTTTAAGGTGCTTTTTAAAGGAAAATGTTAAAAATCACACAACATCAGGTTATAGTCCAACAGATTTATTTGGAAGCACTAGCTTTCGAAGCGCTGGTTTCTTCAACCGCCTGATGAGGAAGCATAGCTTCAAACGCTAGAGCTTCCAGATACGTCTGTGATTGTGTGATTTTTAGCTTTGTCCACCCCAGTCCAACACGGCTCCTGCAAATCATTTTTAAAGGAATTCTTGCATAGCCTCTATCAGAGGATAACTCTGAAGTCAAACAACACCAGATTATAATCCAACAGGTTTATTTGAAATCACAAGCTCTTGGAACGCTGCTCTTTCGTCAGGTCACCAGGTACATGGGTTATTGATTGCCAAGGGGTGAAACATCAATTGGGGGTATGCAGGAATGTAAAGTTGACTTTAAAATCAGATCTGCCATGATCTTATTGAATGGGGGAGCAGGCACGGAGGGCCAAATGGCCAACTCTCATTCCTTGTTCATTGTAATCCCTTACTTCAGGAAGTCTTGTTTGATATAAACAAGCTTCACAGGTACAAGAATATCAAGACTTAAGTATGGTCATTTCATACATCATGGGTCTGCAATATTATGAGAGCTTGCTTCTGGCAAAAAATTCAAAATCTTGTACCACTTAAATTTTGGCTTTGGATGTAACAACTTCATTTGGTGATTTTCTTTACTGCTGAAGATGATGATTGACAATCTCAGAACATTTTCAGATGTTGATAACATGGTTTGAGAATAGATTATTCTGTTCTCACAGCAAAGATTGTTCTGGTCTAAAATAGCCGTATGTCTGAAGAGGTCATCTTTCAATTGTCCAAACACTCAGGAGTCAGCTAGATGTACTCATGCAGTCACATACTGATCAGTAGTCCTCCTCTCCCTTGAGCTCTGATGTTAAACAAATACCATTCATAAGTAACATTGATATGAGCTCAGTATGTGTTTTCAAAGTCTGCAAAAATTCTGCTATCTGGGTTTCTGCTTCCCAGTGGAACCTAGATTACAAAAGCTTGTAGCATTCTTATCTCAGCACAGATAGTAGGATTGCAGCTCTAGTATGTTCAGGTTTGTTTTGAACTAATTCTGTTGCTGTTTCACGGTTTTACTACTGACAGAAAAAAAATTCAATTCTGTCTCCTTCAATACCACAGCATTGGGAGTGAAAAGCACACAGCCATTAGTCGCACCCAGGAATTCAAAGTTGCTGACTGTTTTCATTTTACTTTCTTGCTGTTTCTTCTAGAAACTGGATCTCTTTCTACTGTGAAAATCCATGCATTTTCTGTTGCACTTTTCCTGACACCATGTTTCAAGTGATTTTTGCTTAAGGGCTCCAACAGACAGCAAACAAGGGCACTCAAAGCAGAGATGGAGTGACACGACTATGGCAAGCCAACAAGTTCATTAAGTACAGTTGTGTTTGTTCTGATACTGTCTGTCGACCCCATCTCCTAGCTTACATAGAAATGAGTTGAGCCAAACTTAATTTATAGTCATAATGCAATTTGTTTTCCAAATGATTTAATTAAACTTATTTTCCCACAGCTGGTGAATAAATTACATGGCGTGCAAAGTGCATTCTCACAAGCTTTCTCTGCATCTGTATTTAATGGTTTGGTATGATTTTTATCCTACTCCATCTTGTCAGTAGAGCAAACAATGTGTCAAAATGTTTTCCATGTGGTGTTCTGGTTATTACATTATTAAAGGTATGTTATTTGAATTTGCCTTTGACAAGAGTTTTTTTTGTTTCAACAGTGGAAGAAAGGAGTGAGTGGTTCTTAGAAAGGCACAGGTTGTGCAATATCAAATTAAAGACCTATTGTACAACTACACCATCTTATTGTATGACAGAAATGATATTTACATTTTAGAAAATAGCCCTTGCTCCTCCAATATAATATGTGCACCAGAACATTTGGATTACAAAGTTCAAGATTATTTCTTAATCTATGATAAATTGACTGATTTTAGTCAGGCTGGAACTGCCTATATTTTCAATGGCTTTATTACTGTTTTTGGTTTATGGAGAGTTTGAATTAGCTAGTCTGTCTCGTTTTGAAAGACCATCATATGACTCAGGAGCAGAAGTAGGCCATTTAGCCCATCAGCTCACCTCAAATCTTCACCTTCTTATTGTTCAGTCTTGAACCTGCCAGTTATCCAGGAACATCTTTTCCAACAAAGTTTTTGACTGCCATTGAATGAGATCATGGCCGATCTGATAATCCTTAACTACATACTGTGATCTTTTCCCTGTAACCCTCAATTCCCATACTGATTAAAAATCTCTGCCTTGACTATCCTTACTGTGGCAAACACAACAACCCTCTGAGAAAAAGAATTCCACAGATTCACTGCAAGCAATAAATGCTAATGGTAGCTCTGATGAAGAGTCATCTAGACTGGAAATGTTAGCTTGCTCTCTCTCCATGGATGCTGCCAGACCTGTTGTGACCTCCAGCATTTGTTGTTTTCAGTACAGATTCCAGCATCTGCAGTAACCTGCTCCTCCGCAGGTTCACTACCATGTGAGTGGAGAAATTCCTCATCTCTGCCTTAAATGTATAGCTCCTTATTCTGAGATTATGCCCTCTAATCCCAGACTGTCCCAGAAAAGGAAACAATTTGCCACATCTCCCTTGTCAAGTACTCTAAGAATCTTGTATATTTCAATAAGGTCACTTCTCATTATTCAATATTCCACTGGGCTACCCCATAATCCTTAATACTAAATTCTTGCATGTGTTCATTGGACCAGATTGGGCTGAGTAGTTGAATCTATTCTCTGGGTCCCATCCGCTTGGCTACTGTCTCATATCATTTATGAAGAATGAGACTACAGATTTACAGCACAAGTCTTTTGGTGGGGGAGGGGAGTATGTTTTTAAAAGATAAATAGAGGGATAACTGGATGAATGAACACAAAGTAATGTTGATGATGTTACGATGAGCCTAACAGGAGATCCAGAAAGCTCCCTACAAGGATGCTTTCGAGCAAGTATCATACCTGGAGATGATGCCATTGATATGAGTTGTACTGTCCTTGCTTGTGTTGCCTTTTGTTCTGCAGATATTTTTAATCAACCTGTTTAGAAATGTTACGACACACCTCTGGAGCATGTGGGGCTCGAAGCCTTTTGATCTGAATATTGTCCCGAGTCAAATCTTCCCCTGCCTACTGTTCAGAATGAAACTGTGAGTCATCTGGCAGCATCTTTTCCAATGAAGTCCATGACTGCCAGTCCTGGCAATGCTGGAAGTTGGCCCTTCTAAGTCATTTTGTCTCAAATTTTCTGCACCTGAAGAGTCATTTGTAGAATAAAGCCTCCAGAGAAAGCTCAAAGTATTTAATGTTTTAGTGTCTTGCTGGTTACAAAATAAAACAGCACTGTTATTTTCTTAAATAGTTTTGCCAATAAAGGAAGAAACTGCAGCCAATAAACCCAATCATTAACAACTTTTTTTTTTAGATTAGATTAGATTAGATTACTTACAGTGTGGAAACAGGCCCTTCGGCCCAACAAGTCCACACCGACACGCCGAAGCGTAACCCACCCATACCCCTACATTTACCCCTTTACCTAACACTATGGGCAATTTAGCAAGGCCAATTCACCTGACTTGCACATCTTTGGACTGTGGGAGGAAACCGGAGCCCCCGGAGGAAACCCACGGAGACACGGGGAGAACGTGCAAACTCCACACAGTCAGTCGCCTGAGTCGGGAATTGAACCCGGGTCTCTGGCGCTGCGAGGCAGCAGTGCTAACCACTTAATCATGCTCTGACTACACTGCAATTAAAATAGCCTTTCAAGGCTTTACAACAGTATCAGTAAAATAGTATGAAAAGTATCTCGAGCAATGAAATACATGGGGAGCAATGCAGAGTTTTACATGTAAAATTATTCACAAAGCATCTTAAAAAACAAATCAATGTGTAACTGGATGAAGGCATGAAATAATGAAAATATTCAGTCAGTCAGACAGCAGCTGAAGACATAGAAACAGATAGGCGTAATGGGTCAAGGCACTGCCCTTTGCCCAACACTGTAAAAATTTAGATGAACTGGTGTTACGGCAAGTACAGCGGTAGTGGAAGGCAGTACAGGTTAATGGATGAAAGATATGATACTGCAAAGACAAAGGGAGTAGCTTTGGAACAAATAAAGAATCAATGTCACTGGCTGACTCTCTAAAGGCCATAACAGTGAGTTTGTGCACAGCTGAAAATCAGCCCCTTCTCAGTTCATTTAGAGGGCAGTTTCACATAGATTGCAGCGGCAATAAAAATGTTTATCTTCCGTAAAGTGAATTATATTCCGCCTTTGCAAGTCCAGCAACATGCTGAACTGTCGATGACTATCAAAAAGGTTCCTGGTCCCATTTTTGGTCCTGCTCTGTCCATTTAAGTTAACCGCTTGCTGACTACTTGGCCTGACTACCTGCTTCCCTAAAGTACTTTTCAGACTCAACTTCTGTTTATTGCTGATTGTGAGCTGTCAGTTTCCTTTGTCCATTAATATCTGTGCAACTTGAGATTGTAAAAATCCATTCTTCAGGACACACAGAAGAGACATTCCCATGAGAAGTATCAGTTGACGATTATTTGCATTAATGAGCATGATGAATTTAAATATTCTGTTTGACAAATTAGAAGGAAAGTCTCGAGACATCTCTGGATTTGATAGGGGTCTATGGAATGTCGCAACACAATCAGTCTCAGTTTTCTTATGCAAATTTGACCAATTAGAAACTGTTCTCTGCAATGGCTCAGAAATGTCCATGATCTTAAGTAAATGAAGACTATAATAATTTTTTTTCGATTTGTTACTATCATAATCACCATTTTTAATATTCATATTCAAAGCAAATTTGCATTGCTGCTGATTACTCATAATGCGTTGCGTTTATGCAAGGGACTGTATTAAACTAAAATCTAACAATGTCATGAAATACAAGGATAATGTGCACCCTGAAGAAGGTAGATTTTTTATTTGCGGGAATACCCCAGGATTGAAGAATGAAGTAATTACCTTAAATTATATTCTACCCATGTGCAGCAAAGAATCAGTTGCTTTGTTTTAAAATAAATTACTGAGAACGGTAATTTACATACTTATTTTTCGTTGACAGAATGAATAAAAATGGATTTTCAGAGCTCAATTCTGACCCCTTGAATAATGATAAAATTCTGCTTACTCCATCTGCTTTAAGCAGACCCATTTGTTTTATGGTCCCCATCTCTTGCAAATATGGCTTTCAGATTAAAAACCAATTCTAAAATAGCAAGTGCATTCATGCTATGGAGGGCAAATGAATTCATCTTTAAATAGAGCTGGCAATTCTTTCAAATATGATTATAATTTAAATTACCACTGTCTTATTGGACTTTTATCATGGTAATCAAATTTCAGTCTATCTACAGGCATTTACCAAGCACAAGCAAGAATGTGCACACTATTAAATTTTTTCAATTCTGTCATAGCAATAACACATATTGTCTGTTATCCTGTCTTAATGTAATTTATTTTACAGGGATGGCCGTAAAACACTAAAATGAAGGACATTGTTGAATGAGCTTTAACATAAAATCAAAGTAAAAGGATAATTAAATGTTTTCTGCAATTTGGGATATTCTAAGAAAAATTGGTCGAAGGTGCTTGTGCTCCTCAGAATGAAATATAGCTAGTGTCTTTCTCCACTTCAGATCTGCGACAAGGAATGGCATTATTATGTCATTAATGTTGAGTTTCCTGTGGTGACGTTGTACGTGGATGGAGTCACTTACGACCCATACCTAGTGACGGATGATTGGCCAATCCACCCATCACACATTGACATGCAGCTCACTGTTGGAGCCTGTTGGCAAGGTAAGATTTTCAATTAGTGGGGAAGATGGGTAAAATTTGGGTTGAATTTTGATTATATTCCAAGTTAGCAAGAATTGAATATTGTCACAGGGTTTGTACCAAGCTTAAATCACAGATGTGGTATCAGAAGACTGCCTTATACAATGGTTAAGGTTATTCCTTTAGAAATGTCCTGGTTACATAGACTTATAGAGTAATACAAGTCCTTTCTATAGTCCAACTCTTCATTTGTGAGATTGACACTAAATCTATATGGATCAGAAATGGCTGGGTGAAACAAAGTGGAGTATATCAAGCTGTTGATCAAGTTTCCACTAATGGTATTAAATATATATATAGCTTCAGTAATGTGTGTATATGACTATGACAATTAATTATTTTGAGTTCTCTCATTTTTTTTCAATGGAATCTGAGTGTCTCTGGCAAGATCATCATTTGTTGCCCATAACTCATTGGTGTTGTATTTACCAATTTTATATAGATGTTTATCATTTGTTTTTAAATTCCTTTTTATTTAGTGTATAAATTTGGGATCACAAAGTGATCCATCTTCTATGTAGTGCATTAGATGATCAAGAAAAACCATTTATGTTTACCCCACTAAGGCCTTGTCTAAAATACTATGTTTTATGAATCATTAATACATTTTGGAGGATTGTTACATGTTTCTACTCTGCCTGATTTGTAGAGTATTGTTGAATAGATGATCTACTAAACCAAATGCAAAGCAAACCCCAGACCATAGTAATATTATGATTCTCATTATTATGTTTATTAAAATTATCATGTTAGATTTTACAAGTTGTAGAATTGGCATGTTTTGGATCAGATTGGTTGACGATTTATTAAATGTGCAAAAACTTTGTGTTTTCTTATTTACACTTCAATTACTTGGTTGAATGAAAAATTTAAATGAGGCAATGTGTTGCTATAGTAGCAGCAGTTAATTAGCATTGGTAATTATTTCTAATAGCTGTTGTGCTTTCAAGCACCTCAGCAGGCCCGGGTGTCCCTGGAGAGGGAGCACACAGCATCTACCAACACCCTCCACGCTTTCAGAGAGAGGTGGGCACCATGGGGTGTGGAGTGTTTTATTTCCCCCTTTGATTCTACCTTGATTTAGTCCCTGCCTTCCCCTCCACTTTTTTTGATCACTCAGCATTGCCCTTTGAGAAAGGCATTGCTTGTCACTGGCCACTCAGGTGTTTCCTTTCTTTCTGGTGGTGGAATATAAATAAAGGATTCTGCACTTATTGTTCTTCACTGTGGCGTACACCTGCACACACACGAAGAAAGAAAGAAAAAATAAAGACACCTCTGTTAACAGAAACCTGCAAGATTCCCTCCACTGTGGAAACAGGCCCTTAAGCTCAACAAGTCCATGCCGGACCTCCAAAGAGTAACCCACCCCTGACTCATGCACCTAACACTTTGGGCAATTCACCTGACATGTACATCTTTTGGAATGTGGGAGGAAACCGTAGCACCCGGAGAAAACCCGCACAGACACAGGGAGAATGTGCAAACGCCATGCAGACAGTTGCCCAAGGCAGGCGTCAAACCCAGGTTCCTTGCACTATGAGGCAGCAGTGCTAACCACTGAGTCACCATACCGTCATTGTTGTGTAACATTGTGCCAATTTATAGCTGTAGGTTTAGAGGCTGATATCACAGAATTGCTACATTTACCCCACATTGTATAATGAGATGATGAAATATAGTACAAGAGATTGGGTGCTAGAACACAATAAGAGGGTTCAGTTTGATTGCTGAGGTTACTGCAAATTGCCCACATATCGGATAAGTACACTCTGGCTCATATCAAGCAAAGACTTACCATTGGGCCTGAAGTGCCAAATGAAAATAATATCTGTGGCAAAAACCACAATACAGCACTGTGGCAGGAGAAAATGAAATAAAATATTGTAGAATAAAAAGCCATTAAAGCATATTTACGTCCAAGTAAGTTGAACAATAACAGTTAAAAATTCTTGCAAAGGCTCCAAAATGTCTTGTAGGCAGAATGGCTCAGTGGTTAGCACAGCTGTCTTATAGCACCAGGGACTCAAGTTCAATCCCAGTCTTGGACAACTAGCTGTGAGGAGCTTGCACATTCTCCCCATGTCTGTGCAGGTTTCCTCCAGGTTCAACTGTTTTCTTTCATAGTCCAGAGATGTGTTGGTTTAGGTGGATTAGCCATGCTAAATTGCCCACAGTGTCCAGGGATGTGCAAGCTCGGTGGGTTATCCATGGGAAATGTGGGGTTATAGGGTATGAGTGTGGGTCTGGATTGGATGCTCTTTGGAGGGTTTGTGTGGACTTGATGGGCAGAGTGGCCTGCTTCCAGGCTGGAGGGATTCTATGATGATGCTAAGTCGGTCCATTCAATTTTCCTAAATAGTCTTCCATACCTTTGAAGAGTGTAAAGTCACTCGTGGAAATAATTGTCCATGTGCTTTGGCATTTCAGTGGATGCCTAGAACCTCCAACAGTTATCCTCTGTATTCTCAGATTCAGGAGGCTTAAAATTAAAAATCTGTAAGGGTTCTTATTCAGACAGCTCCTCATGCAAAGTCTATGTCTGTTTTCCTTTGGCATGAGGACAAAACTGTACTTGGCTGTGATGAGCCTTCTCTACTTCAAATATTTAACGATTGACTGACAAACTAACTCTCCTGCTTGCACGTGAAGAATGATTTACCTGGGGAAGGAATAGAAGCCTTTGTGGAACTGTAACTCAATGAGAAAATAGAAAAAAGGGAGGTGTTGTTAAGACTTACCTTCTACACAAAAGACTAACATGTCTGCATCCAAAAAGACACAGTAGTGGATTGAATATAATTTAGGAAGGGTGTTAATTTTTTATCTCAAAAAGCTGGTAAGAAATCACAGTCTCACTAACTTGTTCACAGTAGCGTTTTGTACAGCACCATTGCAGTTGAATAAACAGAGCATGAAAGTGACAAACAAAAACAGAAATTGCTGGACAAACTCAGCAGGTGAGGCAGTATCTGTGGAGAGAAATCAGAGTTAACATTTCAGATCGAGTTCCGAAAAAGGGCCAAAGTGTTAACTCTGATTTCTCTCCACCGCTGCCTCCGGAGCTGCTGAGCTTTTTCCAGCAATTTCTGTCTTTCTTCTGATTTCCAGCATTCACAGTTTGTTTTTATTTAGAGTATAAAAGTGATTATGTAAGTATTCTCTACACACACACACACACACACCCCTGCTGCCTGTTTTTCTGGGATAATTATTGATTGGTTACTAATTTTAAAAATGTCTGACACAAGCAATAATATTGAATTCATAATCGGAACCAGTACAGTGAAGAGTCAATTAGGACTTTTCCAAATAATGAGACATCTGTTTTGTTGCTCTACTAATGTCACAAATCACAAACACTATTAAATGCTCTAAATTGAGAACTTTTCCATTAGATGTTAGAGCATTTATTAGAGGAAGCTGATCAACTGTAGGGTATGAATTCCATAACTGCCGAACTCACCAATTCAATCAGTTTTCTGTCTGCAGACATCTATTTGATTGCTATGGTCTGATAGTGGGAAATCACAGCATGGTAAAATTTCTTGCAAACAGCTATGGGTGAATGCAATGTATTTAGCAATTTAAGATCTGGTATTCTGTTTCAATTACCTAGACACATATCTGTTTCAAATAAATCTATTAAATCTATTAGTAATGTCAGCTAACATTTTACTTGCACAATAAAACCTCCAACAACCTCTAACTGACTCTGATCATGTTAAACATCTGGCACAGTAAACTTTATTTAAAAAGAGATTCTGCGATGCAAAATATTTAATAAAATATCAAGATAGAATTTGCAGTTTTATGAATATTTTTGAGTTCCTTACATATAGATGACAGATGTGCGCACACACACACACACAAGAAATGAGAGAGAGAAAATGTGCAGAGAGAGGAGAGAGAAACACAAAAGTTGAGGGATAGCAGGCACAAATCCACACACAAACATATGACTTATTAGATTTATGCAATGTGAACAAGCTGTTTCATGTCTTACTGCTATTATTTCAATAGATTCCTTCAGAGTGCTTCACAAGGGGATAGTGAACAGGGAAGAGTCTAGAAAATCAGTTCCTGATGGTCCACAAAAGGATTGGGAGATGCACTTGTAACCTGGAGTCAAAGAAATAGAAGGAGTGAGGTACAAGGCTGAGGAAGTGAACTTAGATACAGTGGAGTGATACGATACAAGGATTTGTCATGATTTCAAAATACTTCTGCACAAAATACATCATAATTGACTTTTGCTTAGTGTGCTAGGTGACATGATGTGGAGTTGCTGGTGTTGGACTGTGGTGGACAAAGTCAGAGGTCATACAGCACCAGATTATAGTCCAATAGGTTTATTTGAAATTACAAGCTTTCCGAGTACTGCTCCTTTATCAGGCAAAATGGAGGGAAGCGCACAGGCACAGAATATTTAGGAATAAATTACTGAGATGCTGGAATCTGTACTGAAAACAACAAATGCTGAGATCATAGTGGGTCAGATAGCATCCATGGAGAGAGAGCAGCTAACATTTCAAGTTTAGATGACTCTTCATCAGAGCTGCAGCAGTTGATTAAACAAAATGTAGGATCAAGTTACTGCAGATGCTGGAATCTGTACTGAAAACAATAAATGCTGGAGATCACAGCAGGTCAAATAGCAGCCACAGAGCTAACGTTTAAAATCTGGATGACTTTTCATCAGCTCTTTATAGAATTTATATGCAGAGAGATTTAGATTCTCTACAATGCCCTTCAGCCCAACAAGTCCATACCGCCCCTCTGAAGAGAAACCCACTCAAACCCCTACCCTATATTTACCCCTGACTAACACTATGGGCAATTTAGCATGGCCAGTTCACTTGACCTGCACATCTTTGGATTGTGGGAGGAAACCCACACAGACACAGGGAGAATGAGCAAACTCCACATGGACAGGTGGAAATTGAACTCAGGACCCTGGTGCTGTGAGGCGGCAGTGCTAACCATTGAGCCACCATGCCATCATTGCAAGGTAATTATAGGTAATTAAGAGTGTCAAAAGATAGTACAAATGATGTGAGTGGAGCATAGACAGGCTGAATAACAAGTCTTTGCAAGTGCTCAAAAGTGTCAGATGGTGAGAGTAAAGTATCAACAGTTGAATAAAAAGTGAAAGGATGAACTATGATTTGATTAATTAAGGCAGAGAGAATGAAAAATAGAAAATAAGATATTTCTAGAGACAAACCAAATGGCTGGAATAAAATGATACGTAGAAGAGTGGCATGACGAGGGTCTCACCAAAGTATCAAGCAATCCAAAACTGTACAAACTAATTGAGGTCGAGAGATCATAACAGTTATGGTGACGGTTTCAAAACAGCACAGTAATGAAGATTTTACAGACACAGAACCGTATGTTGGGGATACATGTATCGCATCATGAACGCAAGATCACGGTTGAGGCAGTCTTCATGGGTACGGAACTTGGCTATCAGCTTCTGCTGGTGAATTCTGCATTGCTTTGTATCTTGAAGGCCATCTTGGAGGATGCTTACCTGACTCGGATGCAATTGTTGCACAGTGTCCTTTTGTCCGTAGTCATAGCGTCTGCACGGCCTTGCTGATACACCAACGCTCGGAGCATCCTTGCCTGCAGCATGTGAGGTAGACAACATTGGTCAAGTCAATGAGTGCCTGCTGTGTACATGGTGAGTGGTGTTCCTATGAGTGATGGTAGTATCCATGTCAATGATCTGATAGAGGTTGCCATGGTTGGGTTGTATGGTGTTCTGGTCATTGTTTTCATGAAAGCTGGATGATTTGCAATGAGCAATGGTCTGTTTGAGGTTTGACGGTTGTTTGAAGGTGAGAAGTGGAGGCTTAGCGAAGACCCTGGTGAGATGCTCATCTCAATGATGACATTTTGAACGCTGCAAAGAACATGACATAGCTTCTCCACTCTGGGGGAGTATTGGATGATAAAGGGTACCTCAGTACCTCACTCTACTACAAGGCTACAGCCTTCAAGGAGAAATTGATAGTCAAGCGACATACCATGGGCTCAACCATGATCTTGGGTTCATGTCGCGGTACATGTAACCCCACCACACTGTTCTGTGTTTGTAAAAATTTACTGTTTTGTTTTGACACCATCACTTTGATAACTTATGGTCTCGCTATCTCAATTGGTTTGTACAGTTTTGGATTACTTGCTATTTTGGTCAGACCCTCATCATGTGACTCTTACACCTATCATGTTATTCCAGCCATTTAATTTGTCTGTAGCACCATCTTATTTTTTATTATTAATAATTATCTCTCTGCCTTAATTAATCACATCCTAACTCATCTCTTCAGTCAATTTGCTATTCAGCTATTGACACTTTACCACACTGTTTGACACGTTTGATCACCTGCAAGACTTGTTATTCAGCCTGTCTACTCCTGCTATTTGTATGATCCTTTGGCACTCTTAATTACCTAGAATTATCTTGCAATGATCCCTCTGGAATACAAAGGAGTAATGCTCTGAAAGCTTGTGATTTCAAATAAACCTGTTGAACTACAGAGGTAAATTATTGCAGATGCTGAAATCCACTGAAAACAACAAGTGCTGGAGATCACAGTGGGTCAGACAGCATTCATGGAGAGAGAGCAAGTTAACGTTTTGAGTGCAGATGACTCTTCATCAGAGCTGAAATGAAGTGTGGAGGGGACAGCAGTTATGGGTGTGTGTGTGTGGGGGGGGGGGGGGGAGGGGTGATGTGGAGGTAGTGGGTGTAGGTTGCTTTGGAGAAAAGATGTTGATAGATAGTTCAGATTCAGTGATCAGAATGTGCGAATAACAGGCTTGAAAGGACACAGTCCCCCTGGGTTGGGGGGAGGGGAGAGAGGACATGATAACAGAATGTAACAAGCTAAAAGAAAGTAAATAAGTGGTAGATTGTTCACAATTTGAAGGCATTGAACTCAATATTATGAAAAAGGGCTCATGCCCAAAACATCGATTCTCCTGCTCCTTGGATGCTGCCTGACCTGCTGCACTTTTCCAGCAACACATTTTCAGCTCTGATCTCCAGCATCTGCAGTCCTCACTTTCTCCAACTCAATATTATGTCCAGTAGGCTGTAAAGTACCTAGTCTGAAGATGAGATGTTGTTTCTTCAGCTTGTGCTGTGATTCACTGGAACACTGCAGCATGCCTAGCACAGACAAGCATGCATGCAAACAGGACGCTGTGTTAAAATGACCGACTGCAGGAAGGTCGGGATCTTACTTGCGCACAGACCAGATCCCACTGCTGTGAGTGATAGGAAGGGGCAAGGATGGAAGCACGGGTGATAGGTCGGATGCAGTTGAGGGCCCTGTCAATCTCAGTGGGTGGGAAACCACGGTTATGGAAGAAGCAAGCCATGGCAGCAGCGTTGTTTTGGAAGGTGGCATCATACAAACAGATACGATGTAGGCGAAGGAATTGGGAGCATGGGATGCAGTCCTTGCCCTTGTAGGGGTGTGACGAGCTGTGGTGAAGGTAGCTATGGGAGTCTATAGCTTTGTAGTGGACTGTAACCTGGTGTCATATGACTTCTGACTTTGTTGAGTGACAAAAATGCAGTTGCGAAAGAGAGAAATGTTAAATCTGTTTCTTTCTCCAAAGATGCTGCCAAACCTGCTGAGCTCCTCTAACAACTTCTAAGGTCTCCAATATCTGCGATAGTTTATTTGAAGGATCCAATACAGCTTGGCAAGAACAGATGAAATGGAGGTCTAGAGCTAATCAGGAGAATACTCCAAACACAGAATGATGGGATTGTATTATAGACCCCCTAATAGTCAGAGAGCAATTGAGAAACAAACTTGTAAGGAGATCTCAGCTATCTGTAAGAATAATAGGGTGGTTATGGTAGGGGATTTTAACTTTCCAAACATAGACTGGGACTGCCATAGTGTTAAGGGTTGAGATGCAGAGGAATTTGTTAAGTGTGTACAAGACAATTTTCTGATTCAGTATGTGGATGTACCTACTAGAGAAGGTGCAATACTTGACCTACTCTTGGAAAATAAGTCAGAGCAGGTGATTGAGGTGTCAGTGGGGGGGAACTTTGGGGCCAGCGACCATAATTCTATTAGATTTAAAATAGTGATGGAAAAGGATAGACCAGATCTAAAAGTTGAAGTTCTAAATTGGAGAAAGGCCAATTTTGATCGTATTCGGTGAGAACTTTCAAAAGCTGATTGGGGGCAGATGTTCACAGGTAAAGGGACGGCTCGAAAATGGGAAGCTTTCAGAAATGAGATAACGAGAATCCAGAGACAGTATATTCTTGTCAGGGTGAAAAGAAAGGCTGGTAGATATAGAGAATGCTGGATGACTAAAGAAATTGAGGGTTTGGTTAAGAAAAAGAAGGAAGCATATGTAAGGTATAGACAGGATAGATCGAGTGAATCCTCAGTAGAGTATAAAGGCAGTAGGAGTATACTTAAGAGGGAAATCAGGAGGGCAAAAAGGGGACATGAGATAGCTTTGGCAAATAGGGTTAGGGAGAATTCAAAGGGTTTTTACAAATACATTAGGGACAAAAGTGTAACTAGGGAGAGAATAGGGCCCCACAAAGATCAGCAAGGCAGCCTTTGTATGGAGCCCAGTAGATGGGGAAAATACGAAATGAGTATTTTGCATCAGTGTTTACTGTGGAAAAGGACATAGAAGATATAGAATGTAGGAAAACAGATGGTGACATCTTAAAAAATGTCCATATTACAGAGGAGGAAGTGCTGGATGTCTTGAAACATGTGAAAGTGGATAAATCCCCCCGACCTGATCAGGTGTACCGCAGAACTCTGTGGGAAGCTCGGGAAGTGATTGCTGGGCTTCTTACTGAGATATTTATATCATCGATAGTCGCAGGTGAGGTGCCGGAAGACTGGAGGTTGGCTAACATGGGGCCACTGTTTAAGAAAGCTGGTAAGGACAAGCCAGGGAACTACAGACCAGTGAACATGACATCGGTGGTGGGCAAGTTGTTGGAGGAGATCCTGAGGGTCAGGATGTACATGTATTTGGAAAGGCAAGGACCAATTAGGGATAGTCAGCATGGCTTTGTGCATGGGAAATCATGTCTCACAAACTTGATTGAGTTTTTTGAGGAAGTAACAAAGAGGATTAATGAGGGCAGAGAGGTAGATGTGATCTATATGGACTTCAGTAAGGTTTTCGACAAGGTTCCCCATGAGAGACTGGTGAGCAAGGTTCAATCTCATGGAATACAGGGAGAACTAGCCATTTGGATACAGAACTGGCTCAAAGGTCGAAGACAGAGGGTGGTGGTGCAGAGTTGTTTTTCAGACTGGAGGCCTTTGACCAGTGGAGTGCCACAAGGATCGGTGCTGGGTCCTCTACTTTTTATCATTTACATAAATGTTTTGGATGTGAGCGTAAGAGGTACAGTTAGTAATTTTGCAGATGACACCAAAATTGGAGGCGTAGTGGACAGCGAAGAGGGTTACCTCAGATTACAACAGGATCTTGATCAGATGGGCCAATGGACTGAGAAGTGGCAGATGGAATTTAATTCAGGTAAATGCGAGGTGCTGCATTTTGGGAGAGCAAATCATAGCAGGACTTATACACTTAATGGTAAGGTCCTAGGGAGTGTTGCTGAACAAAGAGACCTTGGAGTGCAGGTTCATAGCTCCTTGAAAGTGGAGTCGCAGGTTAATAGGATAGTGAAGAAGGCGTTTGGTATGCTTTCTTTTATTGGTCAGAGTATTGAGGACAGGAGTTGTGAGGTCATGTTGCAGCTCTGCAGGACAATGGTTAGACCACTGTTGGAATATTGCGTGCAATTCTGGTCTCCTTCCTATAGGAAAGATGTTGTGAAACATGAAAGGGTTCAGAAAAGATTTACAAGGATGTTGCCACGGTTGGAGGACTGAGCTATAGGGAGAGGCTGAAGAGGCTGAGGCTGTTTTCCCTGAAGCGTGGAAGGTTGAGGGGTGACCTTATAAAGGTTTACAAAATCATGAGGGGCATGAATAAGATAAATAGACAAAGTCTTTTCCCTGGGGTCGGGGAATCCAGAACTAGAGGTCATCGGTTTAGGGTGAGAGGAGAAAGATATAAAAGAGACATAAGGGGCAACTTTTTCACACAGAGGATGGTACGTGTATGGAATGAGCTTCCAGAGGAAGTGGTGGAGGCTAGTACAATTGCAATATTTAAAAGGCATATGGATGAGTATATGAATAGGAAGGGTTTGAAGGGATAAGGCCAGGTGTTGGCAGGTGGAACTAGATTGGGTTGGGATATCTGGTCAGCATGGACAGGGTGGACCCAAGGGTCTGTTATATGACTCTATAACTGGGGGTTGCAAAGGATGAAAAAGGGGACAGTATTTGGGAAATCAGTTCTACAGTTCATGAAGATCTAAAGAACACGGGGAACTTTGCAGTGGAAGTCAGAAGTACTTAGTTGCTGATCTAGATGTGGGAAAAGATAACATTGCTTATAATGACGCTAAAATGAAGGAAATTTGACCCAAAATTCAGCAATTGCTTAGGAGCTTATCATGGTGAACAGGTAGTGTTGGGAATTTTTCGTGGATTTGTGAATGATTGCCATGAGTTATGTGAGATGTTGTTACTGAATTGGAGAACAGAATGGTTGAAGCTCCTGTCCACAGCATAGCTAATTACAGGCAAGAGGATATATCATGCTGGGGGAGAGATAGTCCGAAAGGAATGGGGAAATCATAGCACGGTGAAAATAAATCATCGATGGGAGACAGTGCAAGGAGAATGGATTACTTGACAGTATGAAAATGGCAAGGAAGTTATGAGGACAGGCGAAACAATAAACTTTTGAAACAAGTCACCAGAATATCAGTAGTAACTAAATTGCTGTCAACTGGACTGGACAGAAAGAATAGAGACAGGATTGACTGAAAATTGGTACTCAGTGAACATCTAGGTTTCCTTCGGTCTGTGTACCTGGATCATTTCCAGGAGGAGAGGGTGATTGGCAGTCTGTTCGACCAACCTGTTGGCTTTTTTAGTGACTGAGCAGAAACCAGATTGAACTTTGCAGTCAGCTTTTGGCAGCACCACAGAGGCCACAAACATGACGGGGGAACTGACGGTGGTTTTGCAGCAGCTGGCTGAGGGCTAGGATACCATCTTGCCATCCAGCTGTGGAAATGCTGTCTGTCTCATCGAACTGTGGCCATCGAGTGCCCTTGCACCTCTTTGGCCTGGCAACTGTGGTCACTTTAATGCAAGGAGTCTCAAAGTTTCCTTCAGAGGGCACCCCCATTGTGAGATATCTGGGCTCCTTCTGTCCTCCTTCCACTTTCTCCTCCGTCAGCAGCTTCCTTCTGAGACAGTGACATCGCTGATGTACCTATGATTTATGGCCTCCTACCAGCCCTGGTGATCTACCTACTGTATTCATTTGATTTATATGTTTGTGCTCTCTGGCACTAATAGGTCATCGCTACAAAAATTGCACCTCTGACTCTGATATAATCTGGGATTGTAATCCAGAAATTTAGCAGATTTCAGAGTTCTAACCCCAAAACAAAACTCCAGCGCTAAGTCTCTACATGTTACTTTTCTGTCCATTCTATCACTGGTGGATCATTAACCTTTAATAGGTTAAAGATCCCCAAGTTCCTTCAAACATCTCCATGGACAGTCTGAACCATCTATTACTCATCCACAGCTCCTAGGATGGCAGTAGCATTTCTATTTGGATTCTTAATCCATATCTATTACCAACATCCTAACTATCACAACCATCTTGCTAATCGTAGTGAGTGGTCTGTTAGGCACATTAAAACTGCTCCTTTTGATGTGTTTTTGAGGCTCCTATAGATGTAAATGTGAAGTCAACCCCTTTGCTATGGTGGGCAGCTGAATCTTCTGCACTGGGGTGCATCTATAAACGTACCAGTGCAATATAGAGGTCAATATTCTTCTTCAAGAGCGACTCAACTACCCTGATGCCATGTTCAGCTTTCCTGTTCAGTTGTGGGTACTTCAGCAAGCTTGTGACATTTTCAAAACCAGAATGGGCTTCAATTGGCTGAAGCACTCATTTGTGAACTCTGTGACCCTTATCTAAAAAGACCAAATCTAGAATACCATGCATTTCAATTATCCATTGCCAAACTGATAGTTTCAGCCATAGCTGCTGCATGCAACTTCTAACTTCTTTTCATGGGGAGAAATAATCAATGACATCAAAATAAGTCCTTCCATTAAAGCAAATAGATTTGGGCCCATGGTCTGGTGGGGAAGGTCATGGGTATCAATGGCTTTTGTTACTCTCGGCTGTGGATGGCTCAGGTCTCTCAAGCTGTGATGAGAACCTCAAAGTTCTTGAAATTATCAGGACATGACACAACTGACTGAGCTCTGGCACTGAACTTGTTGATTCGCAAGTGTGCCTGGCACTTCCTTCTGTCATCTTCCTGAAGTAAAGCTAAAATAACCAATCATTCAACATGAAGTAATCTCTTGCAAGCCCATGTAACCAAGAAAGCCTCCCTCTCAATCACAGTATATTATGTTTGTGTATCTGTTAGCATTTGTGATGCATAGAACATCAGCTTGTGACAATTATCTGGTTGCGGACTGGAGTCAAGGCTCAGTGCAGTCTGGGGTCAAGGCCCAGTGCGGTCTGGAGTCAAGGCCCAGTGTGGACTGCAGTCAAGGCCCAGTGCGGTCTTGAGTTATGGCCCAGTGCGGACTGGAGTCAGGGCCCAGTGCGAACTGGAGTCAAGGCCCAGTGCGAAATGGTGTCAAGGCCCAGTGTGGACTGGAGTCAAGGCCCAGTGCGAAATGGTGTCAAGGCCCAGTACGGACTGGAGTCAAGGCCCAGTGCAATCTGGAGTCAAGGCCCATTGCGGACTGGAGTCGAGGCCCAGTGCGGTCTGGAGTCAGGGCCCAGTGCGGTCTGGAGTCAAGGCCCAGTGCGGTCTGGAGTCATGGCCCAGCGCTGTCTGGAGTCAAGGCCCAGTGCACTATGTCTGTAGCGGATGTATTGATTGCAATGATAGTGAGAAAGGATGGATTTGTGTAGATTAGCTAAGACATGAATGATGTTATCATGTCCTTGATCTTTTCTTGTGAATTCCAGTACCATTTTACATCTTCTTGAGGTATTGTCTCACAATTTCTGTAGTAGCTGCCAAGTGAGGCAAACAATTTCACCGATGGTTTTACCATCCCTAAGAATCTTTGGAGATCCTGGACTGACCTTGAAGTGGAGAACTCTGCAATGGTTTTAGTTTCCCATGGATCCACATCTATATCTTCTGTCCCAAGAACCAAAATATATTACTTGGAGAATTCTCGCTTACTGTTAAGAGTAAGTCATTCTGCTTGTAAGCACTTTAAGTCTACGAGTACTCTTTGAACATGCTCTTGAACTATTCCCCGTATATAAATATGGTAAGCATCCATGATTGCATGATCAGTGGCACTGATAGGAACCCACTACTTGCTTCCAGTTTTGTGAGACCCTACTTTTGGGTAACTTAGTTAACTCATGTCAACCATAGACATAGGGTGGAATTTCTCCCAACTTACCACAGTAAGGTTAACACCATTAAAATAGTGCTGTTAGGCTGGAGTGCAGTAACTATGCCTGAGCTGTACTCAGTTGACATACTGAGAAGGGAAATTATGCCCCTTCTTGCAAATTGCTTGTCAGCTTGCCTCACTAATGGATGCAGAACCTTCCTGTTTTAACATTTTTCTTCAGTGTAATGTTGTGTTCAGTATTCAACTGAGAAATTGTTTACTCTGAGATAACTATTCCTGTGTTCTCAGTGGCCCATCCCTGAATTTAAGGAAGTTTGCCACCCTCCCCCATACCACAACACCTAAATTAATGACAGAAGTCACAAATAAGACAAAAAGAAGTAAAAGCTCCTCACGGTTAAACTAGCGACTCTTGGGTATGGGGTACCCTGGAAAACCAGGCCACATAGGTCCACTAGGAGAAAGTGAGGACTGCAGATGCTGGAGATCAGAGCTGAAAAATGTGTTGCTGGAAAAGCGCAGCAGGTCAGGCAGCATCCAAGGAGCAGGAGAATCGACGTTTCGGGCATAAGCCCTTCTTCAGGAATGTGGTAAGCATCCATGATTGCACGATCAGTGGCACCGGTAGGAACCTGCTGAAGAAGGGCTTATGCCCGAAACGTCGATTCTCCTGCTCCTTGGATGCTGCCTGACCTGCTGCGCTTTTCCAGCAACACATTTTTCAGCACACAGGTCACGCCAAGATAAGACTTCCACTACAGGTCTAGACCGCCGTGCCAGGAGGAGACTTTCATGTGGGCTGGTGGGATACCTGAAAGCATCAAAGAAGACCTCCATGCCAGGTTACAGACAGGTCTCCAGTCTGAGACCTCCATGCCAGGTTACAGACAGGTCTCCAGTCTGAGACCTCCATGTCAGGTTACAGACAGGTCTCCAGTCTGAGGCCACCCCTCCTGGAAAACACTGCCTCACCCATGCGCCTCTTACCCCCACCCCCTCCTCCCCCCGTCCTCCAGGTGTGAGGCCTACACCACCTAAATCGGTTTATTCCCAATAATCGCCACTCTGCTGCTCTGTGCTACTTTAGTAGAGGGCTTTCCTACCTTTATTTCTAAAATGGAGGATTCCAACCCTTCATAGGTAAAATGGAGCGTGCACGACTTTTCATGGCTTCACTTTATGAATCCTGCCATTTGCAGCTTTAAATTCACATTTTAATTATAATTTTTATTGAATGATTCCCACTCATCCAGTTTAAGTAAACGATACTCCCTAAATGATCCTGCTCTCCTGAAACATCTCTGTCTTTTTGAGCAGCCTGAATAAAGTCACTCAAACATTCTGCACTTTTTAGAGCAGGTCTGCTTAGGCTTTTAGTTATTGGTTTCATGATCTCCCTGGTTCTGTAACCTCACTTTTCTTATAGCCCTTCATTTCCCTTTCTGTTGCCATGCTTCATGATGCCAGATCACTCTGTGGGCGATGTTCAATCTGAACTATAAGTAGTTTTTTAACTACTTACTTTCCAGCCTGGATTACTGAGCCATTTCATAACTTCTCCTCATCCATCAGGAATTTCAAGCTTTACTCACAGAGACCCTGACGCCTGTCCCCTTACTAGTGAAGAAGGGCCTGTGCCCGAAACGTCGAATCTCCTGTTCCCTGGATGCTGCCTGACCTGCTGTGCTGTTCCAGCAATAAAGTTTCAACTTTGATCTCCAGCATCTGCCGACCTCACTTTCTCCCCTTACTAGTGAACTCTGACTCGGGACCACTAAATCCTGTACCGTGATGCAATTGAAATATGCTTTGGGCTGACTAATTCTCCTTTTCCAGAGAGTCACTAATTCTGCTGTTGCAGAGCATCTGTTAGTAGATCTGAAATGCCTTTACCAGGCACACTAGAGTATTTTTTCCTTGTTGAGGATTGCTGCAGGTGTTTTGTCTGTAAAATTCATAAATGTTCAGCTCTCAGGCTGTGTGAATATGAGCCACTGGCAGCACAGTTTGAAGATCTCTCACTGTTGCTCAACTTGTATTGTCAAACCAAGTCTGCAGAGCTGCCTGTATAGACATACCAGCTCACTGCACTGTATCAGCTGCTGCTCATCTGAACGTTGCTGCCACTATCCTCTTCAAATGTAGGAAACTCCAGGGCCTGCTCAGTCAAGTGTGGTACAGGAAAACCACTCGGCAGTCTGACCAGAAGCTGATTTGTAGTTATTAAGCTGTAGTTTCTTGCATGTTAACAACAACTTGTAGGTTACATTGATATGATGTGTACTGTTCCGAGGTCTGTGAGGAATACCAGATTTTAGACACACCCATTCAAGATCCTAAGCTATTCTGTCCACAATATGCCATTTAACATGATAATGGCTGGTGCTTACAGCATTCCTCAGTATTAATACTTCCAAATTTGTTAACAACACTGTACAGCATAGAGCAAAAAAACTAATATGTGCTTTCTTAACTGCTAACAAAAGTCAAGTAGCTAAATTATAGAGATTTAGAAAATGATTTAAGGTTATGTCTAGGTGCTTTAACTTGATATATGGTCAAGGGCATGCGTGGATGGTTAGGAAACAACGAATGGATTAAATACCGATGCTAGTGATGATTTATTTTTGCAAAGATCCATCAACCAATCATCTAGCTGATCTAAATACTGAAGCAGTATAGACCTCCATCATGAACCTTTCAAAAAGAAAGATCTCTTGAGAACTGATGACATCACAAGTTGTAGCAAAATGCAGAAGACTGATATTATTGATAAAACCCCTGATGTCACCCACCTAGAGAATAAAAGATAATTGGGACCAGCATCAACTGCAAGTTCCCCTCCAAGTCACTCACCAATCTAACTTGAAACAATATCACTGTTCATTCACTGTCTTGGCAATGAGGGACAGGCATTAAATGATTGCCTAACCAGGGACGCCCACACCCCATAAGCTAATAAATAAGAAAAACATTACCATAGGCTCTAATATATCTTTCTTGCATTTAGTGCTAGCACAGGCGACTATTT
Source organism: Chiloscyllium plagiosum (assembly GCF_004010195.1). Lineage (NCBI taxonomy): Eukaryota > Metazoa > Chordata > Chondrichthyes > Orectolobiformes > Hemiscylliidae > Chiloscyllium > Chiloscyllium plagiosum. The sequence continues at coordinate 21,406,232 of NC_057722.1, read as the reverse complement.
TTCCTATTATAAATGAAAGATGGTTTTTCTTTGCTCAACTGGATGGGATGATATGGAAGATGATTCACTTGGCATGTTAATGACTGCAATAGATGAGATGGAGCAGTTTTTCTTTCCATGTCTTGTATTGTATTTGCGCACTGTTATCTCTATAATTCCAAATTCTGGTGCTCATATAGATATAATCTGTGATTTATGATCTTTTGAATTATGACGCCACCTAGCGTAAGCAGGAACCGTAACTGGACGTTGTTTTCAGTGAAATACAAGGTAGGTTTGGAAAGCTCAGAAAGACATAAGTGTTTTTGTCTTGTTGAAATGCATATAACTTAATAAAAAGGTGGTAATTTTAGCATTTTCAATCCATCATCTCATTGTGCTGTAAAAGATATTGAATATTCTCGCAAGATGTCGATAAATTCACTTGCATGCCCTCTGTCCAAGACATTTCCTTGGCTCATCTACTATCTGCAGATGCTTTATTCTGAGCTGTTTTCTTGGCAGTAGTGGTTTGCACTCTGAGGGCAGGGTGAGGAGGCAGGTCCTGAGTGTACTTCAGCTGGAACAGAAATTAGGCCTGTGCTGTTGGCAATATTGTGAAGCACATGCTGGCCATCTAAGTAACTGGCCCCAGGGTGGTAACCCAACTGAAATAAGAATAACACGTGCCTCAGCAGATGTGACAATATCTGTGGAGAGAGAAACACAGTCAGATTTCCCCAGCTTTATGAATGGTGCCATAGAATATAATGCTAAGGATGTTATGCTAAATCTTTATAAATTATTGGTTGGGCTTTGAAGTATTGTGCCCAGTTTCAGACACCACAGTTATAGGATATATATCAGCATTATAACATGGATGCAGAGGTGCTTTAGTGGGTAAGAGGGACTTCGGTTATTTGCAGAGACTGGAGAAAATGACCTTGTTTTCCTTATAAGAGAGAAGGATGATCAAATCATTCTATAAAGAGGATTCTGATATTCAACTGAACAGAACTGAAGTGATACCATTCCATATGTGTTGAAACTATTAAATTACTTTTACAAACTGAATTGTTGGTTTCATCTATTTAGTATAGAAGATACTAATTTCTGCAGCACTCCCAAGGCTGTGAAGAGCTGTCAATTCTTAAAGGATAACAGGCTGAGATGTGAGAACAAATATCCACTTGATAGAATAAACATTTATAAACATAGAGAAGTTTTGCATAAAATTTTAATACACGAAAGTTTAATTTTGAATGCAATTACATCAGGAAGTGAACCCTCAGTGTTCAGGACCACCAGCTTGCTTCAGCTTTGAGAAAGTAAATAAACAATTATTTTCAGTGAGTACCACAAGAAAGAAAGAATGAGTAAATACTCTCATTTTTATTCCCCCAGGGATAAAATCCACCAACGTTTGGCAAAATCTTTCCAGGCCCTGAATAATTTGGCTGTCACATTTTCCAACTAAATTCTGGATGTAGTTCTTGCTAGTGAACAGCAAGAGGCCTAATAACATGGGTTATTGGTTAGTATCACCCTGATTACAACCTAATCTCACCTCATTAATGTGCAAGGTCTCATTCTTCCACTCACTGGGGAGAAACTAGACACTGAGAATTCCTGACATGAGTGGGTACCTGCTGACTTCAATTTGCCACTTACTCATGTTGACTATATTTTGGACATCATGCACCAACATCTTAAGGCAAACTCCATGGGCAGTGTCTGTGCAAACCCCAGATCCATGTACCTGGCACCTGACATGTATCAACCACTCTGCACACCGATGGCTCATCTCCGATCTGCACTTGTATCAGTCCACTTCTGCACTGCTGTGCTGTCTTCCTATCATTGCAATGCTGCTGCACCCAGCACTCATTCATTACATACCTACCTGGATGCCCACAAAGCATTTTGACACTTTGAAACCCTCAGACAGAATTGAACAGTATTGCTGGATTGCCCTGCAGTCAAGTGTGGACAGGCAGCTTATCGGCCATCATTAGTGAAGGGGATGAACATCTTGCTATACGGCACATGGCTACTTGAATCTCTCATCTGCACCGTGTGGCAACAATGATTGTGCCAAACAAACTGCACATGCATCAACTAAATGTTCACATCTCAAAGTCTTAAGGGGAGTAGTGCTTTATGAAGTATAGGTAGACACCCATCAGTCAGGGGGTCCAAGCATAGCAAGGTCAAGAGAGGCCTGTGGGATCAGTTCGGGCTTGGGCCCAATCATTTAGCCAGTCAGGATGGTCAGCATTGGGATCCTCTTCCCAATGCTGACCATTGGGTGAGAAGCTGAATATCAGGAGCCCACCATCCATTCTAGCACTTCCAGTCCTATTGAGAGCTGTGTTTTAGTAGCATGATGCAGGGTGTTGTTGAAAGTTTGAAGGGAGCTGTTGCATGAAATAGTGAGAGTGGCAAAGCATGACCCCTGTTGGAATGTGGGTTTGGTAGGAGAGAAGGAGTGATGAGAGGTAGAAGAGAGAAGACAGTGAGACCATCATTAACCTTCTTCCTTCACACACATATATTCCTGCAGATGGGCTGAGTTTGTACTGAGTTGGGTGGCATCCTCCATCTTGGCTGGCAGTGTCTGTCATTGTGGCCTCTCCTGCCAGTCCTGAGGAAGAGAACATCTCCCCTCTCACCACCTCATTCATAGAATCCCTGCAGTGTGGAAACAAGCGGGCGGCACGGTGGCACAGTGGTTAGCACTGCTGCCTCACAGCGCCTGAGACCCGGGTTCAATTCTCGCCTCAGGCGACTGACTGTGTGGAGTTTGCACGTTCTCCCTGTGTCTGCGTGGGTTTCCTCCGGGTGCTCCGGTTTCCTCCCACAGTCCAAAGATGTGCAGGTCAGGGGAATTGGCCATGCTAAATTGCCCGTAGTGTTAGGTAAGGGGTAAATGTACAGTATGGGTGGGTTGCGCTTCGGCGGGTCGGTGTGGACTTGTTGGGCCGAAGGGCCTGTATCCACACTGTAATATAATCTAATCTAATCTAAAAAAAAATCTAAAAAAAGCCTTTCAGCCCAACAAGTTCACACCGACCCTCAGAAGAGTAACCCACCAAGACCCATTCCCCTGTCCCTATTATTCTACATTTACCCCTGGCTAATGTACCTAACTTATACATCCCTGAACACTATGGACAATTTAATACGGCCAATTCACCTGACCAGCACACCTTTGGACTGTAGGAGGAAACCAGAGCACCTGGAGGAAACCCACGCAGACACTGTGAAAATGTGCAAACTCCATACAGACAGACACCTGAGGCTGAAATCGAATCCAGATCCCTGTCGCTGTGAGGCAGCAGTGCTAACCACTGAGCCACCATGCCACCCCAGGAGAACTTCCGCATCTGTGTCCACAAAACAAGGCACCATTTTCCATTTTTCTCCCACATCCAAGGCAAATGTCATGTACTGTGCCGGGCAGCTCTGACTGACGGTACTTGACAAGGTGCACAATGGTCTTTTAACAATGGAGTTGGTACCAGGCATCCTGGGGTATTCCATCATATTCTGACAATGACCTCTGTCAATCCTGAGTGGGAGAATCAGCTAATATCAGAAGAGAAGAGAGGGGAAAGTAGTGAATGAGGTGGGCTTGGGATGACTTGATGAGAAAAGTCGCTCAGCATCATGGAGTGAAATCCTCCCTGAAACTCAACAAAAACAGAACTTTGCAAAAAAACAGTAAGATTCAGCCAGTACTTTTTCCCTCGTGCAACATTGAGGCAGTTTAGATAATGTGTGCACATTCTGAAGGGGACATTTAATTCAAGGGAAAGTACTGCAATCTGCCCTAATGTCAGCCTGCACAGAGCATTCACAATATAAAGTCTTGCCTTTTTATCACCAGGCAAATATTTTTGCGTTGGATCCATGTAACAACTTCGAAAAGATATGTAATCCTTAAATTTGTTGAAACAAAATACTTGTGGAATGTTAGCAGAGGACAAAGCCAGCAGTAGCTGTGGCATTGTCAGTATCAACCTCTCCAACATTTTCATTAATTACTCTGAAAGAATTGCTTCTATTAGGCACTTAGACAATATATTAATGTTAATAGCTCATTAAAGAAATATGCTGGCTTGGTTTTATGCATGCAAATTAGATTAATTATACATAGCCAGAAAGCTGCAAAACCCTTTTGTGAAATTTGGAAGACATATTTAACTAAAGGATTGAAAAATGAACATGCTATGTTTATTAGACCTAATTTGAATGTGCTGGTTAGATTAATCTTCTTATCGAAAGATAAATCAATGTGGATAATAAAATATTGGGATTTTTCTGGCTTACTGATTCTTCCAATCTAACCATTGAGTACCGCTGGTACATTGCAATTTGCAGACAGGATCAATCACATGTGTTCACATTCCAAAACAAAAATGGAAGGCCATCATTATAAATCAAATTACATGTGTCTTTGAGTAAGTTAAATTGAAGTTCTGAATTGCTATAGGCCCTGTACTCTGAAAGATGCCTGGCAGTCAGCTCATGTGCAAACCGTAATAGCGACGCAAATTACTGAAAGCCAACCTTCCATTGCATATTGACCTTGAAATGTAACTGGAGGAAATAATTTCTAGGTCAAAGAGCCACCTTGGATATTCATGCCTCCCTATGGTCCATTGGCAGCCAGTTCAGTTCAGATATTGTCAGGGCAGGGACAGTGAGAAGGGGAGTAAGACATGTCGTCAATGGGAGTAGGACTCATCAAAAATAGTTCACCCTCCTTTGGAGAAAACCGTTGATGAAAGAGGAGGCAACAGCAGGACAAGGAGATTGGCAAACAGTGAGGAGGAACCTCCAAAGAAAAGCAAACAAGAAGATAACCACAAACTAACTGAGCAGGAGAACGTGGCAGTTAACCCAACCAGATATGTCTCTGGTGCAGGTGATTGGCCCCAAACAGGAGAAGCAGCAAAGTGCCAAGGAAGGAAGGAGATGAGGGAACACCAGCTGAGAGATGAAAAGGGAAGACCTCCCTCAGAATGCCGGATGCCTCGATGCACCCTGCATTCCCCAGCTCCGGGCAATCAGGAGCAGCGATGCTCTTGGCCAGAATTGGAGTTTGGCAACATCCCTGCCAGATTCTGAGCCTGATGTTTAACCTAATCTTCCCAGCTGCATGTCTCCCCACATGAGACCCACATAAGACACTACCCCCAGAGGAGAACAGGATCACCATCTTAGCCTCAGGAGACTACAGCAGTCCATTCACACTGCGAGGATGTAGTAGCTTATCTGGAGCAGGCTTAGAACTTTGGGTTTTTTGGACACTTAGACCAGTAATCCGATTTAAAGATGCATCTAAAAATTGCAAGTATCAGCATGTGCAGTGTTTAAGTCACTGTGCAATGTGTTTCCACTTTGGCTTACATCAAAGCTAACCTACTATTTCGCAAAAACATGCAGGATACTGCATCTCAGCAGCTACAGGAAATAGTCGGGCTGGTGGTCCCAGACACCTCCACTGATTTGCTCAGGAGGTAACCATTGCTGTTCCTCCAGCCTGTATATTCTACTGAAGAGAAGCAATGTCACCATCTCCAAAGTAAAGGAGCTGGTGAGCAGAATGCGGACAGTAGCAGACGTTACATACAAAAACGAACCACTGATGCTAATTAATGGCTGTAAAGAGTAAACATTTTGCTGTCCTTCAGCAACTCCCACTATTGCTGTGTACATCCAGGTCAATTTTTCTGGGCAGTCACTTCAACTTCATTGTTGATGTTGCTGGACAATCGGAGGGGCTGGTAGCAAACTCAATGCCCCGTCCAGACACCTAACAGTAACAAGAAGCAACTGAATAGTTTCTCAGCAATCCTTCAGAAGGAGAGACACTTGGTCACAGCAGGAAGGGCCTATCTGCTCAGGATAGACTTCACATTTGTGTCTCAAGCGATCTTAATCAAATTTGCCGACCACTGCCTCCTGCTGGCCGACTGTTACTGATAAGACAACCAGATGGGAGGCTTGGGAGCCTGGGAGCTGAATGTGACTCTGTTGACCCGAAAAAACACTGATGAAATCTAAAGGAAGAACTGAGACGCCCCTGGTTGAGTCGCAAGCCCATTGGTGGGGAAGCTGTCAAAGCAATCATCAAGAGGTTCTTCATCCTTAAAGATAATCAGAAGACTGGAAAGAGATATGTGGAATTATCCCAATTCCAGAAAATCTGCAGAACCTACTCCTGCAAACAAAGGGGTTTGATGTCAAGAAGGATTTCCAGGAGGTAAAGAGCCAGTAAGCCTTGTTCTTTGCTTTACTGGCCTCCAAAGTAATCCCCTGGTTCAGGGTCTGCTCTGTCGATCACGATGCAATGTGCTTGCATCTCTCCTTCCAGAAGGGGAGGAGGGAGAGTGGTGAGATCAACAGCCTGAAGGAAGGAGGTAGCTCAGTAACATCATCTCAGTCTGCCATTTTGAGGATCAATAAACCCTTTTCTAGAATCCATAGAATCCCTACTGTGTGGAAACAGGCCATTTGGCCCAACAAGTCAACACCAACCCTCTAGAGTATCCCACAAGACACATGTCCCTACCCTATTACTTTACATTTCCCCTGACTAATGCACCTAACTTTCACATCCCTGAACACTACGGGCAATTTAGCATGGTCAGTTCACTTAACCTGCACATCTGTGGCCTGTGGGAGGAAACCAGAGCACCTAGATGAAATCCAAGCAGACACAAGGAGCAAGTGCAAACTCCAAACAGACAATCTCAGAACTTGCTCCACACAGACAGTTGCCCAAAGCTGGAATCAAACCCAGGTCCCTGGTGCTGTGAGGCAGCAGTGCTAACTAGTAAGCCTCCATGCGCCGTCTGCAAGACTCAAGTTACTATCTATGGACAAGCTGGCTGAGGTCCTCCAATCCCTTGAGGACAGTAAAATACCTGGAAGCAACAGTTTACTGGTTGAGTTTCATTCAGCTCTGTGGGACTTGTTTGGCTGAAACCTGCTGGACATGTACAAGAGTACAAAAACAGAAACTCTGGAAAAGCTCAGCAAGTCTGGCAGCTTCTGTGGAGAGAATTAGAGTTCGCGGGGGAGGTGATGGCCTTGTGTTATTATCGCTGGACTGTTATTCCAGAGACTCAGGTCAAATGTTTGGGGTTCAAATCCCGCCACGTCAGATGGTAGAATTTGAATTCAACAGCAACCTGGAATTAAGAGTCTAACGATGACCATGAATCCATTGTTAATTGGTGGAAAAATCAATCTGGTTCACTAATGTTCTTCAGGGAAGTAAACAGCCAGCCTTACCTGGTCTGGCCTACATGTGACTCCAGACCCACAGCAATGTGGTTGACTCTTACGTGCCCTTTGGGCAATTAGGGATGGGTAATAAATGCTGGCCCAGCCAGCGACATCCTCATCCCATGAATGAATATAAATATAAAGCTTTGGGTCCAGTGACTCAGTGTACAAGAGTATGCTTCTAGCTGGTAAGCATGTACGAATCCATGAGGAAGGACAACCTCATCTAGAAGTGGAATGGGGAGAGGGAAAAAATTAGGAATGTTCAACACTGTTGAACATAGTCAATAAAAATCTCTCCAAGTCATCAGCAACCAGGTCAGGTCTGAGATAACCACTGGATTTTCTATTCCCTTGTAGCAACATTGATCCAAGTACATTTCCCACCCTCCATGCAACAGTCTGGAATTGTCCCATTGGATTCAATGGAATGATGCTGAGGTACATTTGACAAGAGACAGGTTGTCTGCTAAAACTGGCCACTGCCAAGTCTAAAAGATTGAGCACTGTCTCTCAGTGCTATTATCTGTGTCAGACAGCCAAGCAGAGTATAAGGTACGTTGAACCACTTCCAGTGAGTATATCAGGCCTAAGAGATTGATTGTTCTTATTTATTACCCCGGGCACTTCACAGCACCTGAGATGTTTTGCTTTGATTCATTGGAGCTGGGGTTTATTTATAGTAGCAGCTTTTTAACATGAGGAAAGTATCTGAAGAGTGTTTTACTGTATCAAACAAGACATTTTAGTCCTGGGGCACATGGAAAAATTCTATACTATTTGAGAAAGAACAGGAAGCTCTCCCAGCAATCTTGATGACTAAAAATAAAGAGAAACTGATCATTCATCTACTTACTGTGTGCGCTTGCCCATGTAGTAATGTGCTTCAGAGTAGTTCATTGTGAGTGAAACAATTTGTGGCTGAGGTAGTAAAATGTGATTTAAGCATAAATATTTTCTTCTTTAGGATACAACTTCAAATAACTCTGATTTTGGTGAAAATTTAAACAAGCTTTTGCCAGAGTGGCATATTTATAAAATTGAATGGCCTTTTCCTTTCCCTAAATTTTGCTTTGCAACTATTTTCCCTAAGACCCAAATGGTGTTGTTTCCTTCATTTCTTATGTTGCAGAACGCTAAAATAATGACTACAAATGTGGGACTTCAATTCGAGCAATTGAAAATGAAAGTTATCCTGTTTAAAAAAAAGCTTTAGTAATGCAGGCAGCTGAATATGTATCACTTCAACAAAACTAAATTTCAGACAAAATGCAACCATGAACAACCATAAAAACGTACAAACCCAAGGGGTTAAAGAAAGAACAGGAGGTCTGAAATGGTTGATTTTAGTTGCTGAGCAATGATGGTTTTCACAATGGAAACAGTTGACACTGCTTGGCCTTGGTTCGAAAGAGACATCACCAGTCGTCTATGCCCTGTCAAGGAGCAGTTGTCACTTGTTGTTATTCCCTTGTCCAATTTGAACCCAACTTCTACAAAAGGGAATTGGTGAACTGACCCCTAACAAGTAACTAAAACAAAGAACTGCGAGTGATGAAGATCTGAAATCAAAACAGAAATTGCGAGACAAATAAAACAGGACCTTGATCAGATAAGACGATGGGCCAAGGAGTGGCAGATGGAGTGTAATTTAGATAAATGTGAGGTATTGTATTTTGGAAAGGCAAATCAGGGTAGTATTTGTACATTTAATGGTAGGTACCCGGGGTGTGTTGCCGACCAAAGAGACCTTGGAATGCAGATTCAGTTCCCTGAAAGTGAAGTCGCAGGTAGGCAGGGTGGTGAAGAAGGCTTTTGATCAGTGTATTGAGTATCGGAGTTGAGAGGTCATGTTGTGGCTCTACAGGACATTGGTTAGGCCACTTTTGGAATACTGTGTTCAATTCTGGTCTCCCTTCTGTAGGATGGGTGTTGTGAAACTTGAAAGGGTGCAGAAAAGATTTACAAGGATGTTGCCAGTGTTGGAGGCTTTGAACGATAGGTTGAGGCTGAATAGACTGGAGCATCGGAGACTGGGGTGGGGGGTGGGGGGAGGGGTGACTTTGTAGAAGTTAATAAAATCATGAGGGGCATGGATAGGGTGAATAACCAAAGTCATTTCCCAGGATGGTGGAGTCCAAAACTACTCTTAAGGGAGGAGGGGAAAAATATGAAAAAGACCGAAGGGAATCCTTTTCATGCAGAAAGCGGTGCATGAATGGAATGAGCTGCCAGAGGAAGTGATGGAGGATGGTACAATTGCAACATTTAAAAGGCATCAGGAAGGGTTCAGAGGGATATGGGCCAAATGCTTGCAAATGGGACTAGATTAATTTAGGATATCTGGTTGGCATGGATGAGTTGGACTGAAGGGTCATTTTCCATGCTGTACAGCTCCATGGCTGTATGGCTCAGCAGGTCTCATCCATCAGGGTGGGTAAAAATAATGACTGCAGATACTGGAAACCAGATTCTGGATTAATGGTGCTGGAAGAGCACAGCATTTCAGTCAGCATCCGAGGAGCAGTAAAATCAACGTTTCGGGCAAAAGCCCTTCATCAGGTCTCATCCATCCTCAGCCTGGAATGATGGTAAGGATACAAAGTGTGTATGAAGTGCAGAGAGCAGGAAGAGTTTGCAGTTTGGTGGGATTGAGTGAGTGAGAGCCATTGTGGGAAGGTACTGCATACAACTTTGAGAGTGGTAGATCATGATGCAATGGCAGAATTAATGTAAGTGTGAGGCAACAGAATGAAGATGTTTGTATGCACCCTTGCAGAGTTAAGAACGTCATTAACCTTCATGAGGAATTGCTGGGCTTTCCTCTGGAGTATGGGCACTGCACTGACCTGGGTGGTTTCAAAAGATTGGCGAGCAACGTTTGCACAACTGGGGTTTACATATGGCACCTGCAGCATGGATCCCATTAGATCCAAGCACTTGTGAGCATTTCCAATGCTGTTGGATGCCAGATTGTGTGAGTGTCATGCTGTGGAAATATGCTGCAGACTTGATGAGGTAAACTTCATTAAATTGCATAAGCAAATTCAAGGTGACTCACAGGGGGAAAGCCTTCATGAAACTCCTCAAAACTGACAATTAACCAAAATGTAGGAAAGTTCACCCCAATAGTTCAGTCAAACAGCAGCTGTGAACACTGTGCACAAGTCAAGTCCTGGGAAAAGACCAGGTACATAGTTTATTTACTATTGATATCTTGATTAGTTAAAAACTTAAGAAAGCACAATCACACTCAGTTTTAGATCAATGTCTGCAAAGTAAAAATTAAATGCAGGAATATTTTTTAAAATTGACAGCAAAGTAGACATAAATGCAAAAATATGAACTTGCCAAAAATCATGATGACAATCAATTTATCTGCAAATTAACAATCATAGACATCAAAAAAGTGCATCTTCCCTTTTCAACATTACTGTTAGCTCCCCTGGGATTAACACCACTCTCCCAGCTCTCTCCCCACTTTCCCAGATCCCTTGTGGCTCTCATCACTCTCCCCTCCCCATGGGCTCTCACCACTCTCCCAGATCTCCAGGGGTTCTCCATTGCTCTCCCCTCACCTGGGGCTCTCACCACTCTCCCAGTTCTCTCCCCACTTTCCCAGATCCCGTGGAGCTCTCCATCACTCTCCCCTCCCCTGGGGCTCTCACCACCCTCCAAGCTCCCCATGGGCTCTCACCACTCTCCCAGCTCTCTCATCACTTTCCCAGCTCCCCTGGGGCTCTCACCACTCTCCCAGCTCTCTCATCACTCTCCCAGCTCCCCTGGGGCTCTCACCACTCTCCCAGCTCCCCTGGGGCTCTCACCACTCTCCCAGCTCCCCTGGGGCACTCATCACTCTCCCAGCTCCCCATAGGCTCTCGCCACTCTCCCAGCTCCCATGGGGCACTCACCACTCTCCCAGCTCTCTCATCACTCTCCCAGCTCCCCATAGGCTCTCACCACTCTCCCAGCTCCCCTGGGGCTCTCACCACTCTCCCAGCTCCCCTGGGGCTCTCACCACTCTCCCCTCCCCTGGGGCTCTCCTGTCGCTGTCCTGGGGTTCTTCACCTTCTATCGCTCTCTCCCAGGTGCAGAGTGTGAGGGTATCTAAATTGTTTCATCAAAGCAACATTTTTCCAGTGATTTTTCTGCTGCCTGTTATCCACAGGAAAGCTGGTTCAGATTTGTCTCCATTACCACCAGCTCTTCCTCTCCGTCAGTTGTGCCCTGAATCTTTGGATTCACCAACCTTTCATGATACTGGTTGTATAAAACCAGCTGGAAGTGTAGGTTTCTGACCAGTGGCTTTCCCAGTGTAGATAACTTTTAAGAAGTCTGTATCAATAGACAAGCAGTAGACAGGCAGGAGGCTGGAAGAACACAGCAAGCCAGGCAGCATCAGGAGGTGGAGAAGTCGACATTTCGGGCATAACACTTCTTCAGGACTGGGAGGTGGGTGTAGGGGGAGCTGCAGATAAAAGGGGGTGGCGGGGGCAGGGTAGTAGAGCAGGGATAGGTGAAGACAGGCAGAGGGTACAACCTAGTTGGTCAGTGGGAGGAACGAAACCGATTGATGGCTGGGAGCTCAATAGACAAACAGACAGACAGACAGGACTGGATGGGAAGCCTATTGTAAAACGGGGATTGACAGCAGAGGCATCTTATATCAAGTGTTGTAGCAGTTTTGAGGTTCCAATAATTTCTGCTACATGCCTCCCCATTTCTAGGGCCTTTGTGTCTCCATATCTCAGAAATATAATCTTTGTAATTTTGCTTTCTACAAAAGAAAAATGGAACAATGAACATTCATGGATGTCAATTGTATTTTGAAAGTGGAAAATTCATGTTTGGGATGTTGCAGATTAAACACTAGTGTCATAACCATTATAGACTTGGCAGGTACCCTATTCTGGCAAAATGTGTTGATGTTCAATAACAGTACCATAAACAAATCAGTGTAGCTAGTGACACTTTGAATGCTCAGGAATATTGCAATGGTCATAGCAAACATCAGACAGCAAGTTAGAACTTGTAGATTGACCTTGAGGAGATAATCCGATGCACATATTACAGTCAGAACTCCTGGGCTGCCTGCTGCATCTCAATCATCAAGCCTTACTCTTGGGCCATTGCATCTTAGACAGTTCACCAGTTCTCGGGAAGAAGCCTATGTATAAGCAGTTTAGCATGCAATTATACTTGGCAAAATTGGATAACTAACCAATAGACAAGGCTGTACATTTTCTGTCCAGTCTGATGAGTCTCTCAGGGGACTGGGGAACTGTGTGTGCAGTTTGATATGACACACAGGAATGATATACTGACACACAAGAATGCATCATGGGAGGCAATGTTTGCAGACTTCAGCCAGTCTGTTCCCCATTAGCTGCTGTTAGTGAAATACAACTGACCACAACTAAAGGTGGCTGACAAACTCTGGTGGCAAATAATTTATGCCTGGATTTCCCAGTTGTTATGGTGCTCCCCCTACTCACTGGCTCTTCCAGTCAGAGGCCACTTAGATTAAATTGCAGTGTTCAATTGAATTTGTTTTTAGTCTAGGACGTCAGTCTCGTCTACTCTCTGGTTTCTTGCATTAGCTCAGAATTAAAGAGCTTGCCTTAATAAAGTGCCTTTTGTGACGAGCGCACTCACTGCCATTGCAATGTCTTCAGAGTATATTCACAGCTGTAACATAGGGAATCACAAGAGTGAATTTACATAACCACTGTCCTACAGGCACAATGGGATAATGATTACTCAATCTGTTTTTGATGTTGTGTATGAGGGATAAATGTTGTTCAGGGCACTGGGAGAACTCCCCTGTTCTTCCAGTGATGGCATGGGATCCCTTAGCACACACTTGAGACACTGAATAGCAGTGTGGTTTCTCATTTCATCTGACTGTCAGCAAATCAAACAGTGCAGCTCTCCTTGATGTCACACATAAATGTCAGCCTTGATTCAAGATTCTGGTAGCTCTCGTCTCTGGAATCTGTCTTCAACAAGGTAACAAGGACTTAAGAGCAAAGTGTGTGCTGTAGTCTCCATCATATTGGGAATATATTTCACAGTGTACATGTGAGGCCTGATTCAAAGTGTTTTATTACACCTCATTTGTTGAAATGAAGTAGATTGTGCATGTTCTGGATGTATGTTTGTTCACTAAGCTGGAAAGTTCATTTTTAGACATTTCATCACCATATTAGGTAACATCATCAGTGAACCTCCGGATGAAGCACTGTTGATATAGACCACTTTATATGTGTTTAGGTTCTCTTGGCTTGGTGATGTCATTTCCTCTGGTGATGTCATTTCCTGTTCTTTTTTCTCAGGGCTGGTAAATGGGATTCAAGCCAACGTGTTTGTTGATAGAGTTCCTGTTAGAATGCCATGCATCTAGAATTCTTGTGCATCTCTCTGTTTGGCTTGACCTAGGATGGATGTGTTGTCCCAGTCAAAGTGATGTCTTTCCTCATCTGTATGTAAGGATACTAGTGAAAGTGGGTCAATGTCTTTTTGTGGCTAGTTGATGTTTATGTATCCTGATGGTTAATTTTCTGCCTGTTTGTCCAATGCAGTGTATGTTACAGTTCTTGCAAGATATTTTGTAAATGACGTCAGTTTTGCTTGGTATCTGTATAGGGTCTTCCAAGTTCATTAGCTACTGTTTTAGTGTTGGTTGGTTTGTGGGCTACCATGATGCCAAGAGCTCTGAGTAGTCTGGCAGTAATTTCTGAGATATCTTTGATGTAGGAGAGAGTGGCTAGGGTTTCTGGATGCGTTTTGTCTGCTTGTTTGGGTTTGTTGCTGAGAAATTGGTGGACTGTGTTCATTGGGTACCCATTCTTTTTGAATACACAGTATAGGTGATTTTCCTCTGCTCTTTGTAGTTCATCTGTGCTGCAGTGTGTGGTGGCTCATTGAAATAATGTTCTAATGCAGCTTCATTTGTGGATGTTAGAATGATTGCTTCTGTAGTTCAATATTTGTTCCGTATATGTCTTTTTCCTGTAGACGCTGATTTGAAGTTCCCATTGGCTACTTGCTCTACTGCAACATCCAGGAATGGCAGTTTGTTGTTCTTTTCCTCTTCTTTAGTGAATTTTATGCCAGTACGGGTCTTATTGATGGTATTGAAGGTTTCCTCTAATTTGGTTCATTTAGTGATGGCAAAGGTGTCATCCACGTAGTGGACCCAAAATATGGGTTGGATGGTTGGCAGAGCTGTTTGTTCGAGTCTCTGCATTACTGCCTCTGCTAAGAACCCTGGTATCCGAGATCCCATGGGTGTTCCGTTGGTTTGTCTGTAGGTTTTGTTGTTTAAGGCGAAGTGGGTGGTAAGGCATAGGTACACTAACTTGATATTGTCCTTGCTTATGAACTTGGTGGTGCTTGGTGTACATGTCTTTGGTTCTCTAATATCAGGATTCTTAGCAGAGGCAGTAATGCAGAGACTCAAACAAACAGCTCTGCCAACCATCCAACCGAAACTTTGAATCTGCTATGTGGATGACTCCTTTGTCATCAATAAATGAAACAAATTAGAGGAAACCTTGAAGACCATCAATAATAGCTGAAAATGTGTTGCTGGAAAAGCGCAGCAGGTCAGGCAGCATCCAAGGAACAGGAGAATCGACGTTTCGGGCATAAGCCCTTCTTCAGGAATGAGGAAAGTGTGTCCAGCAGGCTAAGATAAAAAGTAAGGAGGAGGGACTTGGGGGAGGGGCATTGGAAATGCGATAGGTGGAAGGAGGTCAAGGTG
>NC_057722.1:21372187-21391071 GCF_004010195.1 Chiloscyllium plagiosum | reverse complement strand
AGGAGAAAGTGAGGACTGCAGATGCTATCTTAACCTGCTGGACACACTTTCCTCATTCCTGAAGAAGGGCTTATGCCCAAAACGTCGATTCTCCTGTTCCTTGGATGCTGCCTGACCTGCTGCGCTTTTCCAGCAACACATTTTCAGCTCTGATCTCCAGCATCTGCAGTCCTCACTTTCTCCTCGACCATCAATAATACCCTTACTGGCATAAAGTTCACTAAAGAGGAGGAAAACAACAGCAAACTGCCATTCGTAGATGTCACAGTGAGCGTACAGCCAATGGGAAACTTGTCCTCACTTTCTCTTCGACCATCAATAATACTCTTACTGGCGTAAAGTTCACTAAAGAGGAGGAAAACAACAGCAAACTGCCATTCGTAGATGTCACAGTGAGCGTACAGCCAATGGGAAACTTCAAACCAGCATCTTCAGGAAAATGACACATATGGACCAAATATTGAACTACATCCACAAATGAAGCTGCATCAGAACATTATTTCAACGAGCCGCTACACACTGCAGCATAGAGGATCTACGAAGAGCAGAGGAAAATCACCTATACTGTGTATTCAAAAAGAACGAGTACCCAATAAACACAGTCTGCCGATTTCTCAGCTATATACCTTGCAAGAACTGTAACAAACACTGCATTGGACAAACAGGCAGAAAACTAACCACCAGGATACAGAACATCAACTAGCCACAAAAAGACATGACCCACTCTCACTAGTATCCTTACATACAGATGAGGAAGGACACCACTTCGACTGGGACAACACATCCATCTTAGGACAAGCCAAGCAAAGACACGCATGAGAATTCCTAGATGCATGGCATTCCAACCGGATGTCTTTCAACAAACACATTGAGTTGGATCCCATTTACCACCCCTTGAGAAAAAGAACCAAAAATGTTGTCACCAGAGGAAATGACATCACCAACTCAAGGAAACCCAAACACATAAATAGAAAGTACGCTACACTACCAGTACTTTACCTGGAGGCTCACTGATGATGTTACCTAGTATGGTGACAAAATGTCTGAAAAAGAACCTTCCAGCTCAGCAAGCAAACCTATACTCAGAACCTCAACCTGAGCTACAAATGTTCTCAAATCTCTCTAAGATTGTGCATGTGTTTGTAATAAATTTTGTTTGGTGTGTACTGTTTGTATTACAATTTCAAATATGTGTGTATTCCAGTTTTAGTTTACCTTCCTCACCATTATTTATCATGATGATACAATACAGCCATTATTTAACATGAAGACTTTTGCTTTAGTGTTGTTTCACACTGGACCTGACAGAGCATGTATCTCCCAATTGGTGCTATTTTAAAGCAGCCACTCCTGGCTCCCCAAGATTCTCTCCTATTCTCTGAACTACTCTCCCATTTCCTCCCAAGAGTCTCTCCTCCCTTTGTGGCTCTCCCACTCTCCAGTCTTTACACTTGTCGCTTCCCTTCCTGACTCTCACTTTTTCACCTACTCTCTTGTTACCCTTCTGCTGAGTCCACACTCAGGGTTTCAGGGAGGAAGTAGTGAGTGAGAGAGGGTTGGCAGGGAAACGATAAGTAGGAGAGAATTAGCTTTTGAGAGAGCTGATCTGCATGGTGGGGGGTGCATTGAAATAGTTGCTAAATTTTATTCATATGTTTTAATTAATTTAAAAGGTATTTATTTACAACTATGTCAATTTAGGAAGTTTTTTCAGTGCAGAATGGTCCTACAGAACATCACTAAAGTTTTTACATTGGTTGTAATGGAAATCTGATTCAATTAAAGTTATTTCATTTAAAGTTGCTTTTTTCAGGAATACATTTGCAGCTTGAAGTGAGGAATTACTGTGCAGAAATAACTATCCATCAATGTTTCAACAACTTTTCTTTAAATCATAGTTCTGGAAAAACCACTGACAATATCCAAACTTTCTTTTATCAGCAATTGTTCTGTACAACAGCAATTCAAGTTGTTTAAAAAGGGCTTAAGAGAGTCCATTTAAGACAAATGTATTTAGTTTGAGGTGGAAAGTAGTGACTAATTGGCAGGAGGTGTTTTTTTTTTGTTGTAACTAGATGTTTGCATTTGGAAAGTTTAGGTACGCTATAAGTTATCCCTTTCTAACACCAATACTCTTCTTGCTTGTTTATGCATGACAAGGACAACAGGACACTTACTATTAAATAAGATGGAGCTACTGCTGTACTTGCATTGAGTAGACATTGATTTTTCTTAAAAAAATTATCTTTTAGGTGGGGAGATTGTGAAGCCTCGATTTGCCCAGTTTTTCCATGGTAGTCTTGCTGGTTTATCTATACGTCCAGGCAAGATTGAGAGTCGGAAAGTTATCTCCTGCTTGCAGACTTGTAAGGAGGGCTTAGATATTAATTCCTTGGAGAGTCTTGGCAAAGAAATCAAGGTGAGGGATTATAATGGCTTATAAGTCTGTTGATTGAAGATTTTCCATTAACGTATGTCACTGTTCACGAAAGGCTAAATGCATGTACAATTAATTTGATGCAAAAGAATAGCACTAAAAGATTACAATTTTGTTAATTATATTGACAAATAATTTGATACTAAATTGTTTTGCATTTAAACTATATCTTCCTTGAGCACACTAAACTTCAAAATATGCTCGCATTAATGATTTGAGAACTATGATAAATTTATTTTGCTGCTAAATCGATTCACTCCAAATTTACTTGGAACTTACAGATGAAATCCAGTGCTATGGATGATTTTTTTTGACAGTTGAAGTAGAGGTTTTATCTGTAAAAGTCAAAAGCAATTTTGATCAAGTTATGTATCCAACTTCATTCTGCTCTTTTCTTCTAGTTCCACTTCAATCCTGCCCAGTCCGTCCTGGTTATTGAGGGAGATGACATCGACACTGTAACTCGAGCCATGCAGTTGGTTGCATACATTAACTCAAGGCAGTTCCCAACTCCTGGTATTCGACGCTACACCATTTCTACCACAGTCCAGTAGGTTACCTCTACAATGTTCTGTGTTCACACACATGCGTTGGTTAATTTTAATCAGAATAAACAGAAAACAAGATTTCAATATAATTTTCCCCCCAATAAATATCGATGTCTATTGAGTTTATCCCATTGTCAAAAAATAATTTGCAAGAATCATATGAAGCTCAATTTGGTTCACCTAATGATTGAAACCAATTTTCAATTGGTTCCAGCTATAAATACACTCTTAGGCATCAATCATTCTCTTAAGTGCTATACGTTTAGAGGAGTTGCCTGATGCAGCACTAAATTTATTTATATAGCATGTACACCAACAATGTAACACAACGCCTCAAACTTTGGACCTGACACTTCTGTCTTTCTCACATGTATTTATTTCTCCATTCACTCTGAAGGCTTATTCAGATGCAACTTCATATGAATCACTAAAGTCATCAGTTGAAGGTGTAGAATTACATTGGTGTTTAGATTCACTTTGTTTCAGTGATGCAACTTAATTTTGTGTGCTAATGTAACACCTTATCTCACTTCAGTGAGTCATCATATTTGAAATTATACTTGAAGCAAATTTCCTAACTCCTTTCTCTTGCATTCCATTTCTTCCCTTAGTCTCTTGTTTGCATGACTGCGTTTAGATTTTGAAGATCTCTGTTTTAAAACCCAAGCCCAATGTCAGTGTTTAGTTAAGCTGACTGCCTCTGTCAAGAATAGAATCCACTAGTCTAACATGGAGGTGAAATCTGCTGAATCTACAGCAACAATAACTCTGAATCATGACAGGGAAATCAATCCCACTGTCACAGGTACAGTGGTTCAATTGTCCCATTTGAAGCTTGCAGTTTCTGCTGTCCTGTGAATTTAACCCCTTGAAAGCTAAGTGATAAACATTGGCCTCTATTACATGTGATGATAACATTGCAACATCTTGGGATTTTTAGACTATCAACTATAAACAAGGTGCATTATGGCACTTGCTGTTTATTTTCTTTAAAAAACACAATGAGTTGAGTCTCCACAAGTCATTTACTGTTCGAATTTATGATATGTTACCTTCAGCATCGTTTTGATTACTTTTCTTGGATAGTTGTCCATATAGACCCCTAACTTGTAAAACAAAATTCAAGCTTCCACATGAATGACTGAAAGGATCACAGATCAAGATTTCAGATTTTAAGAAATTTACTGTGACAAAATTAGGCAGTTTGAAAAATATCATGATAGAATTGCCTGGAAGAACCAGAGAGTGTGACAGCAAGTCTCCATTGTTAACTACATAGAATGTGGTGGGAGTTTGTCCTTGGATTGAGGAGGCCATCTTCATGAGGGTTTCAATGAAGGTTCCCTTAGCATTAGCTAGAGAGTGAATCAATATCTTACTGCAAAAGTCAGTTTGGGGAGCAGACATTATCCGGGATGGGTGGGGGGTATCAAAAATAGAGGTAAGAATAGCTTTTGCGCTGTTTCCTAGATCATGACATGTACACTTAAGAAACAAAGTAAGGTAGAATTATGGTAGGAGGACTTTCAGTTGATCTAAAGTGTTTCTATGGCTTAGAATTTAATTTGAGGGTGGTACGGTGGCTCAGTGGTTAGCACTGCTGCCTCGGGCAACTGTCTGTGTGGAGTTTGCACATTCTCCCCATGTCTGCATGGGTTTCCTCCGGGTGCTCCAGTTTCCTCCCACACTCCAAAGATGTGCAAGTCAGGTGAATTGGCCATGCTAAATTGCCCATAGTGATAGGTGCATGAGTAGAGGAATGGGTCTGGGTGGGTTACACTTCGGAGAGTCAGTGTGGACTTGTTGGGCCGAAGGGCCTGTTTCCGCACTGTAGGGAATCTAAACTAATCTAAAAAAAACTCTTGTTAACTTTAGTAGATAATTTAGTAGATAAATTAAGTTCTAAACTACAGAAACCCTTTAAATCAACTGAAAGTCCTCCTACCATAATTCTACCTTACTTTGTTTCTTAAGTGTACAGGTCATGATCTAGGAAACAGCGCAAAAGCTATTCTTACCTCTATTTTTGTTCCCCCCACCCACCCCGGATAACGTCTGCTCCCCAAACTGACTTTTGCAGTAAGGGATTGATTCACTCTCTACCTAAAGCTAAGAGAACCTTCATTGAAACCCTCATGAAGATGGCCTCTTCAATCCAAGGACAAACTCCCACCACATTCTATGTAGTTAACAATGGAGATTTATAGAGTCATAGAGATGTACAGCACGGAAACAGACCCTTAGGTCCAACACGTCCATGCTGACCAGATATCCCAACCAATCTAGTGCCACCTGCCAGCACCTGGCCCATATCTCTCCAAACCCCTCCCATTCATACACCCATCCAAATGCCCTCCAAATGTTGCAATTGTACCAGCCTCTTCTGGCAGCCCATTCCATACACACACTACCCCCCCGAGTGAAAAAGTTGCCTCCTAGGTCTCACAAACCCCCACAAGGTCACCCCTCAAAGAAGAGCTGCAGAATTATCTTGGGTGACCTAGTCAATATTTTTCTGGTCAGTGTCTGGTTTTGCTGTCACTCTGTTGAAAAATGTGATGCTGGAAAAACACAGCAGGCCAGGCAGCATCCGAGGAGCAGGAGAATCGACATTTCGGGCATAAGCCCTTCTTCAGGAAGAAGGGCTTATGCCCGAAACGTCGATTCTCCTGCTCCTCAGATGCTGCCTGGCCTGCTGTGTTTTTCCAGCATCACATTTTTCAACTCTGGTCTCCAGCATCTGCAGTCCTTACTTTCTCCTTTGCTGTCACTCTCTCTGGTTCTTCCAGGCTGATGCTATCGTGATATTTGTCAAACCGCTAATTCTACAATGACTCCTGTGGTTTTATTCCCTGTCAAAGCACATGTCAGTAGCAATGTGAATCACATCAGAATTGAACCCAGGTCAAAAAGCTACTTTGCTATCGTCCTCCCTCCCAAACTCAGTTCAATCTTGAAATTACATAGTAGTGTAAAGTATACTTGTGGGTGAAAACTGACATTACTAATATATCCTTGAGAAGTAGAGACTACAGTCTATCTATCAGCACAGCTGGTCTGACCATTGTTTGCAAGTTTGAAGGTTGTGCACCTCCTATTCAGTAAGACAACCTGGGCTCTCCTTTTAACTTTGAACTACTAAGTATTCAGGTTTGTTGCCAGCCAAAATTCCGAACACATCACATGACCCTGTTCATTCATTCATTTTACTTTAAAAGAGTGTCAAAACACAACAAACCTTTAAAACTTTGCTTTTGTTGCACCTCACCTCTAAAAAATGAAACATTAAGAGCTTTCACAAACACTATTCCGAAGTATAACATTGTAAAGAATAGTCACTAACTGACCACATACATTATTAGTAATCTTCTCACTGGCAAATGCCGCCAACCCCCCACCCGTACAACGCTGTCACATTTTGCCATTAAAGATCGCGCCTTGGCACCTTCATAACATACAACCTGTGTTAATCAAAAGCATGTAACTGTTAGGAGATGGCTCAGTGGTTAGCACTGCTGCCTCATGGTGCCAGAGACTTGGGTTCAATTTCACCTTTCAGCGGCTGTCTGTGTAGATTTTCCTTGTGCCTGTGTGGGTTTCCTCCGGATGCTCTGGTTTCTTCCCACAGTACAAACTGTGCAGATTAGATGGGTTGGCCATGCTAAATTGCCCAGAGTGTCCAGGATTGTGCAAGCTAGGTGGATTAGCCTTGGGAAATGCAGGGTTAGAGGAATAGGGTAGGGGTGGCTGGGTCTGAGTGGGATGTTTTTCGGAGGGTCGGTGCAGACTCAATGGGTTGAACGGCCTTCCATACTGTAGGGATTCTCTGATTCTTACGCGGATCTTTAAGGTGCAAGCTCTCTTCCGACAGAGAGTTCATTCTGCAGCTGCTGGCTTCTCTTTCCACTACGCTTCATGGTAAATCTCCTTTCTCATGTCAAATAAATTTCAAGTGTTTCGATGCCCTTGGTTAAAAGATAACACAATTGGTTCAGTCTGGGTAGCGGTGACAAGAAACACAGCTTTTTGCTGACAATCCCTGTGATTTTCAAATTCCATTAGGTGTAAGCTGTAAATCAAGATAAAATCCTCTGTCACAACTCCACATGTGGCTTCTGTAGGGTCTTTTTTCTTCTTTAGAATCAGTCTGTGAATCACTTTATTCAGGTTTCACCTCTGGGGCTTTCTTATTTTTCATGGATATGAGTATTTTATTGTTCAAGTTGGTAAATAAAGGATCACTCAGACAAACAATGGAATCATGCATCTCCTGCTTAAAGCTCGGAGTACAGTTCTTTACAGATTTAAGAATCTTGTCGAAAATCACATTAACGTTCACTTAGGAAATCCTGATGCTCACACTTCGCAAGCTCGGGGATTGTTTTAATTTTTTTTTCCTATTCAGTATGACTTTTGTTAAACCCCTTTCTTGCAGAGTTAACTGAATTGAATTGAATTGAATTGAATTTATTGTCATGTGTACCGAGGCACAGTGAAAAGGTTTGTCTTGCGAGCAATACAGGCAGATCACATAGTTAAGTAGCATAGATAAGTAGATAATAGGTAAATAGCAGCAAAAACAAAAACACAGGGACAGGCAAATGTTAAGAGTTTGTGTGTACATTCAGTATTCTAACAACTGAAGGGTTATGAAACCGGCTGATGCATGTGTTCAGGCTTCTGTACCTTCTCCCCGATGGTAGAGGTTGTAAACAAACGTTGCCAGATGGGATGGATCTTTGAGAATGCTGGCAGCCTTTCCTTGACAGCGGGCCTGATAGATGGATTCTATAGATGGCAGGTTGGCCTTTGTGATTGTCCGGGCCCGAGTTTACCACTCTCTGTAACCATCTGCTTTGTTATGCTGAAGTATTTAGATTCTACTTTGTCCTCATAGTTTCACAGTATCAGCATTAGCTACAGACACGTTATCTTGTTTTAAGGCAGTCTATTGCTGTTGCTCCATAAATAGCTGCTGTATTCCACTTTGTCACCTGTGGACCTGGAGGCAGATTTAATTCAGACAGCACCAGATTGTTTCCAGTTGTGTTTAGCTCTGTACGTTACCCTGGTTATCTGCCTTAAAGATTTACTCTCCCTGATGCACAGTATGTGCCACCTGCAAAATGCACAGCAGCACCTCATCAAGATTTCTTCCGAAGCAACTGCAAAATCATGACCTGTCCATCCCAGAAGGACAGCATTAGCACATACATGGACACACCCTGACCTTCGGTTTCCCCACCCCAAGTCACAAACCATTCTGACTTGGAACTGTATCATCATTCCTTCACTGTCACTGGGTCAAAATTATCCTGGAACTTCTGTCTCAGCAGCGCTGTAACTGTACCCTCACACGTGACATGCAGCAGTTCAAGAAGGCAGTTCGCTATTACCTTTTCAAGAACAATTAGGGATAGACAATTCATACCTTGAAGCAAACTATCATTCTTTACAACAAATTCAAAGACAGACATATATTTTTCAACATCCATTAATCTTGCTGATACATCCTGATCGTTAACAAGTTTAAATTTTGCAGATACATCTCGAGTTTGTGCAGGTTTTCCAGCCTAGATGTTTTTTCTAACAATAAGGTCAATATCATTAATAGGCAATTTTGATGCTTCTCTTACAATAACAGCCAGTGCCTCAAGCACAGATTAAATTTGCTCTACTGAGTGGACCAGGTAACTGATTTCTATTAATGCCTGTATGAATACATTTTTATTTAGTGAAATTCCAAGTGAGAAATTCATGTATTTCGCTAACATCAGGAATTGAGCCAACCCTGTTTCTCTAAGCTCAATGTTTTGCCTGTTAACAAGACAAAAATGGAGTTATTTCATCCATGTAAAACTCCCACAATATTATCTCTTCCAATATGCACACACTCTAAGTACATTAATAATGTCAATTTATTGCAAGCTTCATTCTCCAGTACAGCATTTTCTAAAAAAAGACATTATCCATCCCTTCAAACACAAAAATCCTAGCTTTTACCTTCCAGCAACAAGGCTTTACATGCCCCGTTTATGGCAAAAGTAACATGCTGTTCCTCTCAAATCATGCAAATTTCAACACAGAGAAGCAGATGCCTTAATATTTCTGTGATTGCCTTCATGGTCTTTTAAATAGGACATTATGTTTTCAAAGATTCTTTAAATACTTTCATTAATTCTTTTTTTCATCAACAAAACAATCAAAGAGTATGGGGAGAAAGCAGGAACAGGTACTGAGTTGGATGATCAAGCCTGCTTCACCAATCAATATGATTATGGCTAAAGGGCTGATGGTCTACTCCTGCTCCTAGTTTCAGTGTTTCTTTCTTGCTTTTTTTCCCCACCCATTATAACTCAGCAGAGCTATGTATCCTGCCCGTTTATGTGTGTATGTGGGATTAAAAAGCCATAGGTTAAGTCTGTGAAGTTTACCACTTGTGGAAAAACTAAGTTTGTCCACCGTAAATAAGATTTTGTGTTTATTGACAAAACCCTGTCAGAGTGTTTGTTTTCCTCGATAACAGTAAAAACTAAATGAATTCAAACATCTTGGTGATTCAGTCAGGCACTTACACGTTTAGGACAATATAGTAGGGAAGTAGAGGGGCTTGATTACCAGCAGATTCTTCCTGTCTGAGTTATAACAATCAGCAGAATGTTTATCCAAAAGGATAAAGTAACCTCCAATGCTTTCCCAATAAAATACACAAATAAAATTGACCAGATTTCTGTCGGCCATGACAACCTTGTCGCAATTTTTTCAAACAAATTGAAATGCATTTTAACTCCATCCTCAGTGAATTTAGGCATGATGCCAATATTTCTTACTAAGGCAATGCAAGAACATAAAGTCGACTCATCAGGTTTTTGGGTAACTCCTCACAATTTGAAACTTTTGCAGCCCGAATCATCAAAGAACCTGGGGAATAAAATCTGGGTTTGCTGTTGCTTGTTGGATCCTGCAGAATCCATGGCTTTTGCATATTGCTTGACTGACCTTCACTGCCTGAAAGAATGCCTCAAAGACTCCAACACTGAGATCAGGCTCAGAGGCTTGAACCAAATGTGTGAGACTTCAGCTGGATACTTACTTTGAGAATGCCACACTGGTTAATCTCTGGTATAACGAGTGATTGGACAGTGTAAATGAGCAGAGCATTAAAAATGACCAACCCCACCCTTCCCATCACTTGCTAATCCAAACTCTCTGTCCCACCACCACCCTCCAGACCCAGTTACACCCTCGAGTCAATTATTGCTTACTGACTACCATCTCACCCACTCACTGACTTTCATACTCAACCCTTTCAGCCACTGAAGGACTTGAGACTTGAAAAATCTTAGCTTAATGCAAAAGCTACTGTGATATGAAGGAGTCATGTCTTCTGTCTGCTCCTCTTCTTCATTTGCCAATCTTTCTCTTACAAGGTTTTACATGCCCACCACGCCGGATGTTATTGCTGAAATAATGAAATATGATCTAGTACATGTAGTGTCATTCTGGGGTTAGCAGCAATGTGTGCAACACTAATGTTGACATTGAGATCTGGCCTTCTATCTTTATCTTTTTCTTCTACTTAGAATCCTCATTCATATTTGCACATTCCCTCTCTTTCTCTTTTTATTTTTCTGAGTTCAATCCTTTCCTGTTTCCTTCGAGTTCAAGTTGTTTCAGTTGCAAATGAATTCTGGTCAACTCTACCTGTGTTTTATCTGGATTACTGCTTTGTCCAAGTTCAAGTATGGTTTCAAGTATCTCTACCTTCTTTGTGCCTGTTTGTAAATTTATTTCTAACTTTTATGCTATTGCCTTCAAATTAACAATGGTTAACCGTTACAAGGCATTCGGACAGATCCTCTCCTTGAGGAACACCTCCACAATAGACATAGTGATGTTAATGTATTAGGCTCTTGAGACATTGTGGTATTGCCCCTAACTTTAGACCAGGAGGTTTAGGTTCAAACCCCACTTGCTCCAGAGGTGTGTAATAACACCTCTGAATAGTTTAGTCAGAAAATATCATGTTAATGTTTCCACAGTACAAAATAAACCAATTCATTTAAGCTCTGATAAATCTGAGTGTATTCATCTCATCATGAGGATTCAAAATCCTACCAGATCTCTGAATTTCCTAAGATCTCCAAAGAGACTGACTTTTAAAAAGCAATTCAAGCTTCCAATGAATGACTGAAAGGACCATGTGACATGTAAAGTTTTAAGACTTACTGTGATAAATTAAAAGGCGCATTGACTAAACACTGTTTCAGAAGGCAACTTATACTCCAAATGACAGAAAAGATCTTCCACTTAATTATTTTCTAAAGCAATCTAAAATCTTCCCTGCTACTGTTATATTTTACTCTGTCCCAGAGATATAAATTTCATTCTCCTGCAACCAGTCCAAAAATATTCTCAGCTTTATTTTCCTCTTCTATTCAGAATACTTCTTCTCCCAGAACTGGCTTTCAGGGTGAGAAATGAATAACAGATTATTCTTTCCAGCCAAAGCTAGGTGAATCTTCCAGCTTCATTTACACCCTCACAAACCTGTCCTTGTTAATTCAAATGCAAGAGTCCACCCACATCCTGTACGATGAATGACTGAGACTCGCTGCTTCCATCTCCCAGTTCACCCAGTCTCTGTCTCTCCCTCTCTCTCTCATATTTCAACAGCCTGACCCTGTGTGTGATGTTTAAAGATAATTTTAGAATATCAGCATTTGTAGAAAGGCAATCTTGGGAAAACTTATAGGATTGAAGACTGATAAAAACCTCAGGGCCTGGTAATCTACAAATCAGAGTACTTAAGGAAGCAGCATTGAAATAGTGGTGGTCATCTTTCAAGGTTCTGTGAATCTGGAACAGTTCCTACAGGTTTGAGGGTAGCTAATGTAACTCATCTATTTAAAAAGGGAGCAGAGAGTAAACTAGGAATTATAGACCACTAAGCTTGATATCAATTGTGGAGACAATGCTAGTTCCCATGATTAAAGATATAGTAGCTGAGTATTTGGAAGACAGTGGCAGGATCGAACAGAATCAGCATGAATTTATGAAAGCTGAATCATGCTTGACACATCTATTGGAATTCTGGAGATGTGTCTATGCACTGAGTTGATAAGTTTGACAGGGGGAGTGCAGTGCAGGTTCACCAGAATGATTTCTGGGATGGCAGGAAAGACAACGAGGAGAGGTTAAATTATTTAGGATTGTATTGACTGCAGTCGAAAAGAATGAGGTGCAATCACATAGAAATTTATAATACCCTAACAGGATTGGAGGGTTTAACTTATAGGGAGAGCCTAAAAAGGTTTGGGGCTTTTTTTCTCTGGACTGTTGGAGCCTGAGGGGTGACTTCATAGAAGTTTATAAATCGTGAGGGGCATGCATAGGGTGAATAGCCAAGATCTTTTTCCTGGGGAGTGGGTGGGGGTTTGAAGGGGCATAAGTTTGGGGTGAGAGGGGAAAGATTTAAAAGGGACTTAAAGGGTGATTTTTTTTCATAAAGAGAGTGGTGCATGTATGGAATAGTGATCAAAATAGCAAAATGTTTTAGTAAATTAGCATCAACCAATCCATTTGCAATACTGTCTCTCTATATTTCCACTTCTTCATTGAAAAGATTAAAAAGGTTTATGAGTTAGCTTTATTGTTTGGCACATTTTAAGTTTTTTATATTAATTAGTCTATATTTACAATTATAAATTCATTGCTTTCACTCATTTTTAGGTCAGAAAGTTTTATACGTTTTCTTTATACCTTTATTATTTTTCAAATTCAAGTTTAATTTTGCAACACAATACTAATTGCCCTTGAACAGAATAGCTTGCTCGGCCATTTCAGATGACCGTTAAAAGTGAAATTGTCACAACAGAGGAAGTGATGGAGGCTGGTACAATTATATTTAAAAGGCATTTGGATGTATAGGGGGTGTAGAGGGATATGGGACAAATGCTGGCAAATGGGACGAGGTCAGATTGGGATGTCTGGATGGAGCAGATTAATTGGACCAGAGGGTCTGTTTCCAAGCTGTATGATTCTATGACTAGACAGGGTAGATACAGGAAGGATGCTCCTGATGGCAATGGAGTCCAGAACCAGAGTCATGGTGTAAGGATGCAGGGTAGACCATTTAGCACTGAGGTGATGAGAAATTTCTTCACCCAAAGAGTGGTAAGCCTGTGGAATTCACAACCACAGAAAGCAGTCAAGGCCAAAACTGTTTAATTTCAAGAAGGTGTTAGATCTAGCACTTGGAGAAAGAGGAATCAAAGGATATAGGGAAAAGCTCACACTATTGAGTTGGATGATCAGCCATGATCATAATAGATTGTGGGACAGGCTTGAAGGGCTGTTAGGCCTGCTCCTATTTTCCATGTTTCACTGTCTCTATCTAAACGTTTGCAACCAGATCCACCAATAATTCCTATGCATTCTTCCTTCCTAAAGTCAATCTCCAGGGCAATGTGAATCATGCAGACGTTGTTTCCATGTAAGTTCGAATAGAGTTGAGGGAGTGCACACTTTTGTGGCACAGTGGCAGTGCCCCTACCTCTGAGCCAGGAAGGCCATGTTCATGTCCCAGCTGCTCCAAAGGTGTGATGTTACATCGTCTGAACAGGTTGATTAAAATATCTACAACTGAGGGCCTAGAGGATAGTCAACTTGGAACTAAATGTCGAAAAGTGTGGCGCTGGGAAAGCACATAAGGTCAGGCAGCATCCGAGGATCAGGAGTATCGGCATTTTGAACATAAGCCCTTCATCAGGAATGGGGGGGAGAAGGGGGCTGAGAGATAAATAGGAGGGTGAGAGTGAGGCTGGGTGGAAGGTAACTGGGAGGCGATAAGTAGATGGAGGTGAGGGGTGATGGAGATAAGTTGGAGGGGAGGGTGGTGCGGATAGGTGGGAAGGAAGATGGACAGGTAGGACAGTTCAAGAGGGCGGTGCTGAGTTGGGGGGTTGGATCTGGGATGAGGTGGAGGGAGGGGAGATGAGGAAATTGGTGAAATTGACATTGATGCCATCTGGTTGAAGAGTCCCAAGGAAGAAGATCAGGCGTTCTTCCTCCAGGTGTTGCGTGGCTTGGATTTGGTAGTGGAGGAGGCCCAGGACTTGCATGTCCTTGGTGGAGTGGGAGGGGGAGTTGAAGTTATCGGCCACAGGGCGGTGGGGTTGTTTGGTGCATGTGTACCAGAGATGTTCCCTGAAATGTCCTATAAGTTAGGACCCTGCATCCCCAATGTAGAGGAGACCGCATCAAGGGCAATAGACACAGTAGATAAGGTGTATGGATGTGCAGGAAAATCTCTGCCGGATGTGCAAGGACCCATTGGGGCCTTGGATGGAGGTGAGGGGGGAGGTGTTGGCACAGGTTTTACATCTCTTGAGGTAGCAAGGGAAGGTGCCAAGTGTGGCGGGTGTGTTGGAGGGGGAACATGGACTAACAAGGGAGTCACAGAGGGAATTCTCTGCGGAATGCTGGTAGGGGTGGGGAGGGAAGTATCTCTGCTGGTGGGGTCTGACTGTAGATGGCAGAAATGGTGGAGGATGATGCGTTGTATCTGAAGATTGGTGGGATGCTAGGTGAGGACTGGGGGTTTCATCCTTGATGCGATTGGAAGGGTGAGGTTCAAGGGCGGAGGTGCGGGAAGTGGAGAAGATGCACTGGAGGGCTCGTCCTCTTGGCTCTCCTTACATTCTGAGCCATCCATACTGCTCTTTATGCTCACTGATGTGCACATTCATGACATTGTCGCAAGGTTGCTCCAGCTTCCCAAAGCCCTTGTATAACAT
Source organism: Chiloscyllium plagiosum (assembly GCF_004010195.1). Taxonomy (NCBI): domain Eukaryota; kingdom Metazoa; phylum Chordata; class Chondrichthyes; order Orectolobiformes; family Hemiscylliidae; genus Chiloscyllium; species Chiloscyllium plagiosum. The sequence continues at coordinate 21,376,288 of NC_057722.1, read as the reverse complement.
GATCTCCTTCATTTCACCAACATCGTCTCATTCTCAAGAGAGAGTCCCCAAACATAGTGATCTTATAAAACTTTGCATTTAGAATATAGTTGGGATGTATTGTATGCAATCCACTTCCAATCAGGCACATGTCAGAGGGACTGCGAATTGGAATTGAAACAATGAAAGCAACAACAATAATAATTACATGTCATGCTCTTCCAATCAGCTTAGTGTTTCCTCTACAACATAAATATTCTCTTATGAATGCCCACATGTTATTAAAATGACAAAACTTTCTTATGTTCAGAAACAAAACTGGAAACTGCTGGAAAAATTCAGCAGATCTGGCAGCATCTGTGGACCTGAAGGATCATTGGATCGAAAGCAATAACTCTGATTTCTCTTCAGAGATGCTACCAGACCTGCAGGGTTTTTCCAGCAATTTGAATTTTTGTTTCTGATCATTCCAGCATCCATCATTCTTAGTAATTTTAAACCTAGTTATATTAATCATCCTAATCACCTTGGCGATGGAAAAATTATGGAAATGTGTGAACAGGATCTTTCAGTTCAGTAGAATTATTTGATTGGTTGTAATATGGAAGAGTCCAGCATAAAAGCAGAGAGCCTTGAAAAGGATCTCCAGATCCTGTTTGCAAGATTCAAGCAATTGTGCACAAAATTAATAAAGTTCTTTCACTGAAAACTGACTTTAGGCTTTAAGGTAATGAACGTTTCCCTGTAATGTCTTATTTACTTGTGAAGGTGTTTCGGCGAGGACACTTGTATCAGTATCTCCAACATTTCTGCATACATTGTAGTCCTTCAGCCTGTTGAACCAAAGATTACAATTAGTGGGTTGGACCATTTCTCCAGACCGGCATCTGAATTTGAAAACAACAGAGGCGTGATACTCTTCCCAGGCCTCAGAATCATCAGCACAATCCGAAGAGGGCAACACGAAGATAGCAAAGGTGAGAAAACTAAGAGGCAATGCAAAACAGGCAGAGAAAAGCCGCCAAGTTAAAAATCTTGATGCATTGGATTTTTTTTTAATACAAATTTTGCTTTTTAACAAAGTCTATACTATTTACTTGGTATATATTGTTTCGTGCACATTTTACAGCAACCGATTTTATTTCAACAATAGCAGCACATTATATCATATCCCAGAAGTCACCCAATAATTTAACACATATTCCACACAAGTATGTTCCAGTTGTGTAGTTGACCAGTGTACTAATAGTGCACAAGCAACACTGTGCCAACAGTTCATAAGTAATAAGCAGTTCTGTTAGTTGCTATTCTTTTGATGACACAAAATCCATTACTTGTTTACACAGCTTTCATTGGATGTTTTTTTATGTGATGCAATTCTAATCATAGCAACCTTCAAATCAGGACCTTTAATCGATTTAATCATCACCTCTTGCAGTAAATGTTTATAGTTACATTTTCTAAGATTCATCCCTGATAATACCATACTTCTTGTTCGGATTAAATTTACAGGAAGATTTAATTTATTCTATCAATAATTCTGACTCTTGATTAGTTGAAAACTGAATTTTAAATATTTAACAGACTTAAGATATTGGCTAGGAATCACAATTAGACCTAGAGTTCATGGTATCAGAATTTTACAGTATTTTGATGAACAACATGCTACATTGTTAAAGTGATGGGCTCCGCGCTATAATTTTGGCAGTCATGTTGCTCATATCAGTGTGTTTCCTTATACATGACAAAAGAAATTTGCACCACATATGCTACAAGTTTGGAAATTTGATCTACTTTCTGATATTTTAACTTTGATTTTAACTCGGGCTGGGGTCAGGTGGGTGGAGCAGAGCTGGGGGGTGGTAAATCCTCCTAATCTCAGCAGTGTTGAGGCTTGGGTGATGTTAACTACTGGGCATTGTCTGTATTCTCCTGTACCTGTTACTGGTGGCAAGAAGAAGCTGGTTACTGGGTGGAGAGCACAGACAGGAGACCACAGCTTGGTATCCATGGAACATTCCCTGGAAGCTTACTAAGTGAGTTGGTTGAGTGAAAGCTTGTGAAAGGGAGTAAAGGGGAGCACTGTTTAGATGTCCTGAGTAGACGGCCTAAATGATCCCTTGAGACATGGCCCACCATGGCAGATGGTGGCCTTTGTGTTCAGTAATTCCGTCTAATTCTATGTCTCATTGTTGATTTCTTAAAAACCCATTTGGTTCAATAATGACCTTTAGGGAAGGAATGCTATATCCCAACCTGGTTTGGCCCACGTGTGACTCCAGACCCACAGCAATGTATTTGACTCTTAACTGCCCTCTGAAATAACCTAACAAACCACTCAGTTGTACTAAAAAAAAGTCTCTAAATGGAATGAAGCAGACAGACCACCTGGTACCAATCTAGGTATAAGAAACAAGGGTAAACTCAGCTGTGTTACTCCTGCAAAATCCGTCTTATCAACATCTGGGAGAGCGAGCTGCCTCACAGATTTATTGGCTATTGCTTCACTATAGTCATACTAACAGAATCATACGTTGTGTGTCCAGGCAACACTATCACCATTTCTGAGTATATCCTCTCCCTTGGCAGGACAGACTCAGCACAGGTAGCAGCATAGTGACATACAGTTAGGAGAGAATTGCCTGGGAGTCTTCAACATTGAGTCCAAACCCTTGAAGTCTCATAGCAACAGGCCAAACCTGGGTAAAGAAATTTCCTGCTGATTACCACAGACCATCCTCCCTCTGTTGATGAGTCAGTAGTCCACTTGCAGAAAGTACTGAGGGTAGCAAGAGTGCAGAATGTTCTCTGAATGGGGCTCTTCAATATCAATCACCAATATCAATGCTTGGTAGCAGCATCTTTGATTAATTTGGTCAAGTCCTAGAGGACATTGCTGCTAGACTGGATTTCTGGCAGGTAGCAAGGGAACCAAAAGGAGAGAGAAACATACTATACCTCATCTGCACCAATCAGCATGCTGCAGATGAGTCTATCTATGGCAGTATTGGTAAGAACAACCACCACACAGTCCTTGTGGAGACAAAGTCCTGTCTTCACATTGAGAAGACCCTCCATTGTGTTGTATGGCATCAGCTTTGTGCTAAATGTACTGGACTTTAAGTATAGCTGGCAACGGAAGACTGGGCAACCATGAGGCATTGTGGGACATCAGAAGTAACAGAATTGTACTCAAACACAACCTGCAACCTCATGGCTTAGCATATTCCCCACTCTGCCATTAAGGCAATGCTCAATGGAAAGTACAGGATTGCATGGAAGGAGCAACACCTGGCATTTCAAAATGTGAAGTGTCGGCCTGGTGAAACAAGCATCATAAGTGATGGACAGTGATTCCTTAACCATCAGGTCATTCAGCCATGAATGGCAGGGAAAAAAAATAAACAATTAACTAGATGAGAAGGATGGGAGAGTTCAGCATTTCAGTGCAAAAGATAGGACTGAAGCATTTGCAACAATTTTCAGCCAGCATAGGCTAAGTCGATGGCCCATCTCCTCCAGAGGTCCTCAGATGTCAGCCAATTTGATTCATTCCACATGGCAACAAGAAACATGAGGTGACATTGGATACTACAGAGGCTATGGGCCCTGACCATATTCCTGCAATAGTACAGTAATTGTGTACTCCAAATTTTACCACACCCTGAGCCAAGCTATTCCAGTATGGTTATAACACAGATACCTACCCGACAAGTGGAATGCTATCCACCATGTCCTGTACCCAAAAATCAGGACAAATGCAATCTGGCCAATTGCCAGCCCATCAGTTTACTCTCAGTCATCAGTAAGGTGATGGATGCTGTCAGAAACAGTGCTAAAAAGCAACACCTGCTTCACCGTAACCTGCTCACCGATCCTGAGTTCTGCCAGGGCACCTTGAGTTCCTGACTTCATTAAGGAAAAACATGGAAAAAAGAGCTGAATCCCAGAGGTGAGGTGAGAGTGATAACCTGTCACATCACAGCCACATTTGACTGAGGGTGACATCAAGGAACCCCAGCAAAACTGGAGTCAATGGCAATCAGGAGAAAACTCTCTGATTGTTGGAGTCATATAGACCCAAGTACAGCTCCTTTGGCCCTCGATGTTGCACCACCCTGT
>NC_057722.1:21334004-21371687 GCF_004010195.1 Chiloscyllium plagiosum | reverse complement strand
TTCTTTCTTAGGGAAGAATAGTAAGCATGTCTTGTGGCACTGTGGTAGAATCCCTGTCTCTAAGCCAGAAGCACTGGATACAATTCCCACTCCAGGACTTGATGGCCAATGCAAGTTTGTTCAAACATGGCCAAACAGGTAGAGTATCTACTTATAAATTATTCCAACATATGCCAATGGCATGCAGTAAGAGTGGGAGAGCTTCGTGTTTCGTCATGTAATGGGAAGAAATTGGAGCTTTACCATGACTACCCATAGCTTCAAGCTACGATGTACATGTAAAATTAGAATGTTGCCACAGTAACCCAGATCCCTTTGGTGAGGGGGGACGGTGGCAGCAGTTGGCTGGTGTAGATCAGATCAGATCAGATCAGTGCCAGATGGACGAGGTTCAATCCCTGTTTCAACTGGGATGGATTCAAGGCCTGGCTCCATGCCCCATCTGAGGTAAAGGTTATGACACTCTGTGTTAGATCTGCGTTTGGGAGAGAACACAAGAGGAACAGTAACAATAATGCATGAATTGATTATACTGCAAATTTATTTTGTGTCTATTATCCCATCAAATTGACTGATATTTCAGAATACTTGTTGACTTGATACGGTGATCGAGTCATCCCCAAATCACCAAATTGCAAATATGTTTGTAATTATTTCACATTTTTAGCTAATTAATAGACTTCAATATCTATAAAATAATGCTTGCAATGAAATGTATATCTAACTGTATGAAACTTAATTGGATTGCAGCCACAGTGTGCAATAGTTATCCAACAGAATGGTTTATTTCATGTTAATATGAAGACAAAAATGAATTATTTTAATAACCCATTGAGAACTGCTTCAGTATTGTGTCATGTTGAAACTGGTGTTACTTCTGTTGAAGCATGTTGTATGAAATATTACATTATCTGGCACTCTTCAAACCAAAGGTTATGGTTTATTTTAACAAGAATTATTTTCAAAACTATTAGTGGGCACCTGTATGAACAGAAAGCATTCATATTATCAAAGCTATCTTCCACATGATGAACGTGTCTGCTTGTGCTTATTAGGGGTGGACACCATGACAAATTATGAACATGTTCTTCGTAAACTCCGTTACCGTAACTGGAAAACTGCATCCATTTTTGGCCGAAGGTTTAGGCTGACATGCTCAGAGCTCAATGGACGCTACACAAGCAATGAATTCAATTTAGAGGTGAGAAAAAGACAAATTGAGTGTAGACTTAGAGACAGCTGATGTATTAAGGTCAGATAGAAGAGCTGTTCAATTCATGAATGTTGCTGGAATTTACTTGGTGAGCTGTAATGTACTTAGACTGTCACTGGTACAGGACTGTGAAATTTGATTTAATTTGACAGGATGATTATTGACCACCTTGGTTTCGTTTGTCTAGGTGAATGTTCTGCACAACATTAATCTTATGGACCATGTTAATCATGTGATGGTTCAGCCCCAATTCCTCCAGTCAATCCATCTTCCTGATCTTCCAGGTCACAACCTTAATGCTGCTCATAGTTCAGGTACTAAAACAATCTTCTTAAAGAAGCTAAACACAGTGAATGACATTAAGTTTAAAGATATGGAAGTATTAACAATAGAAAAATGTATCAAAAGGTCAGCTGTGAAATTTACAAGCGATAGATATCTATATTTATTGGCGCTTGAGAATTAGATTTGGACTAGTTGGAATTCTGATAATCAGATATCCACTGTTTGTAAAAACAGATGTTTGTGCAGAAATAGGGGGAAACCTGCATGGCTTCGAAACTGGGGTCTATAGATTTACATACCAAAGGGCTACTGGATATTTTAACTGCAAGCTTTCTACTGTCCAAACTCCAACCATTAATATGCTTGCAGCTCCAAGCCTTTAAATAAACCCTTTCAGCACAGGAAAACTTAGGATTTCTTCTCTATTTCTGTGTTCTGATTTAATTTTCTGAGTTTAGAGCTTACAAGAGATGTGAAGTTCTTTTTGGCATTTTTGTCCAACTGATGGACTCATCATAATGCTAAATATATAGATCTAGCTAGACCACCAACTCGAAATATAGCCAGATGATTAAGAATGTTGGATTGAGCTTCATGGATTTGGAAAACACTGACTCTCTGACAGATTCTGCTCTCCAGCCACTGACTCCATCTTCCTCCCTGTCAGCTTTTGGAGGTTGAACCAAACATGATGTCATATTTGAGCACAAGATGAGCTTGTGATCATATTTCCACACCTTACACAGGCTTGTGATTAAAGTTGCATTTGTGCCATGAATCTCTGAATGCAGTGGATTGGTAAACGTTGTTTATCCTCTTAAATGTGTGAAATAAGCTTGAGGACAATTACTTTGAACTGCTGGTCTTTAATTTCACTGACTGGCAAATGGCAAAAGTAGGAGAATTGGACATGAGCATGTCTTCACATTTCTGTACATCCTTTACAGAAAGCAGTAACTCGATGATACAATGTTTCTTTATCCCTAGCAGAGGGATAAGCAATCTATTTTGAGGTCACTTTCAAACCACTTTCTCGCCCACTATTGAAGTTTTGTTGAAAATAGTCATGAGATGGATATCTGCTGCTTGTTCTTCCCCATCATGTGCAACTGGTCCTCAGTTCTACCCATTCCCTGCCACCATTCTTAGAGGTATTTTACAAGCTGAAAAGAGAGTCATTGACATACTTCGCCTATCCACCCCAATGCACTAAGAGACTATGCCAAAACCAACCAACTAGAGCTTTTGATATTTCTTCCCCATTCCTCCTCCACTTGCCCTTTCCTCTTCTCCTCCTCCTCACACTCAAATTGTCTATCTATACTGCACCCCCACCCCATACCCCATCCCTGCCATGTGCTATCACTTTAATCAGGTACAGTCTCCTCTTTCACTCTTTTGGTCTCCCTCTTCCCATTGTTAATTCCTTCATTCTCTCACCTCCTCACTCCCGTCACCTCCACCTCTCTCCCAATGAGGTTATCTGCTTCCCTGTCAACTCTCTCCTACCCGGGTGTTTAGCATGGGCTATTATGTTCATTGCAGTGAACGCTAAAACCTTTAGCTTTGCACCAAGACTATATTCAGTTTTACCAATACAAATATTCAGTTAGCTCGACTGAATAATCATCAACAAAATGGTACTGCACAACTCTCCTATGTGCCTTACCTTTTATTTAACTAAACTCATTATTGCCTTTTTGATCAGTAAAGTTGCCTAAGGCCAATTTCTTTTCAAACAGAATTGTTATTGTATTATAATTTGGTATATAACCATATAACACACATCTGCTCTCCAAAACAAAAGCTGAGCATACTCATCATGACCTCAGGATGTGAAGACATCCCAAAGTGCTTTACAGTTAATGAAATGTTCTATTGAAAATAGTAGTTATTTTATAACATTGCAGTCACTTGTGTATACATGTGGCACATATGCTCACATGATGCACTCACACACTTGCTTTTGAGTACACACAGTGTGTATTTCTTTGCATGCATTTCCCAGCTCACTCACCCAGACGTGTTCAATATTTCACTCTCTCCCCATCTTAACCTCTCCAGAATAGTGTTTCTGTATGTAGACCAGAGAAAGAAATAAAATGAGGATTCAATAAGCATGCTGGTTCTAAGTCAGTTGCGATGGTTACCAGGAAAATAATTTTGAAAGCAATCTATTATTTGGAACATTACTGCAGTAGCTTCCAGAATTCATCTCTCTGAAGGCTTTTCTGCTGGCTAAGATCAGGCAGCAGCAGAGTGCATTTAAATTGGGCTTGCTGAGGTTCAGCATCTATTTAGAGGATTGATTGTACTGACAGCTATGGCAGAAGTAAACAGTACTTTGTCACATTGCATTGTTGTAGAAGTTACTTGCTAGCCAAGGAAGCAAAGCATGCACAGTAAATCACTTTTGAGATGTGCACCGTGATGGAATTTGCCAAGTAATAAATTTATGGAAAATATATGGAGCTTGGGAGAAAACAAAAATGTCTTGGAGTTGCAAGCAATGTCGATATCAGAATTACCAACTGTCAAACTATTTTATAATTACTGAAGTTATTTTCAGCACAATTAAACTAAGCCTTTCTGAGTTTTATTAAATGCTGCATCTTAATGAGCACAGTATCCATATAAAAAGAATGTACTCTTTCCATCCCTAAAACTGAATTAAATGCAAGATGTTAGCTACAGGCAAGTTCTTGAATCTCAAAATCTTAAACATTTTATCTCATTTCTGACACACAGTGTATAAAAACTTTGTTTTTCAGTTATTCCCAATGCTGCCACAATTGTCATTGTGGTGTGCATTAGTTTCTTAGTCTTCATAATTGTTCTGGGGGTCTTCAGGATCCGAGCAGCTCACCAGCACACTAGTCGGGAAAACGAGAATGGGAAAGAAAATGAAATGGATTGGGATGACTCTGCTCTGACCATTACTGTTAACCCAATGGAGGTGAGTAATGCCAGATATTAGGTTAAAGATTGATTTGATATTTTGTGACTGAAGCAGCATTAGCCCATATGAAATTGGAGCAGAAATAGACTCTTCAGCCCATCCAGTCTGCTCTACATTCAGTGTGTTCGTGGCTGACCTGATAGCCCTGAACTCCACTTTCCTGCTTTTGCCCATAATCCTTGATTCCTTTAATGATTAACAATCTGTCGATCTCAGCCTTGAATATACTTAATGGCCCAGCCTTGGAAGTCTTTTATTGTAAAGCATTACTACCCTTAAAGAAAAAAATAACGTTGTCATCTTTTTCTTTAATAGGGACACCAATTCTCAAATTATGCCTTCTCCCCTATAATGACTTCAACCTCTCTATTTGTACCCTGTCACATCTCCTAAGAATTTGATACATTTCAAAAAGCTTGCCTCTCATGCTTCTAAACTCCAATGAATAACAAGCCCCAGTCTGACCTACTCATCCTCTCCTCAAGAAAACCCATATATCTGGAACCAACCAACTGAACCTTCCCTGGCCTGTCTCTAATGACTGTATATCTTTCCTTTCAAAGTAAAATAAAACGGCTCACAGTATCCCTGGTATGGTCTGACAAGTGCCATGTGTAGTTTTTATAAGATCTCCCTATTTTATATTCCATTTCTTTTTTAAATAAAGGCCAATATTTCATTGGCCTTCCCTGTAATCCCCTGAGTATGGATCTAGCTTTTTGTGATTCTTGCAGTAGGACAGCCAAATCCCACTGTGCAGCAGTTTTCTGCATCTTTCCTAATTTAAATAATATTCAGCTCCTCTATTCTTCCTGCCAATGGACCTGACGTCACATTTTCCCATATTATATTCCATCTGTCAACTTCTTGCACACTCATTCAATCTGTCGCTGACTCTCTACAAACTCCCTGTGCCATCCTCACTACTTGCCTTCCCACCTATTTTTTTTTAATGTCTCCATAAACATGATGACACTGCATTCACCTCAGTCATACAAGTCATGAATCTCTGGTCTCCCTTTCGGTAACGTAAGATAATAGGATGATGAAAAGCTTTTCGGAAGATACCTCCTGATGGTTTACTTATTGTTGCTGTGATATAAAGGGATATTTTAGAATTTTACTGAGGAATTAGATAGGGAATCCATTTATGTGATAAATTCCAACTGGATCCAAAGTGATGAATCCAAACAATGCAAGGAATCAAGAAATATGTTAACTTAATTGTTGTAATAGAAAATTTAGAATATAATCTATTAATACACTCATTATAAAAACAACATTATGAATAGAGCTAATTATTATTTCTAAGTGTTAGAACTGATATTACTCAGTAAACTCTACAGCCTGAAACACTTGTGATCAAGGTGTTTCAGAATTTCAGAATTGTCTGTGTTGTTAATAGCACTGGAATGCTAACCACAGTGTGTAAACCAGATATGAGTTATATATCTGAGACATAAAACAGTAGAAAAATGTTATGAAGCACTAATAAAAAATATTTTATTTCTGTAAATGCTGTATAATCCATCTTTCCAAAGAACTGCTGTGTACTAAAATGATGTTGTTGCGGGAACAGGTAACTCTGTAGACTGTTTATTTCACCAGGAGGGTACCCAATTTACAAACATCCAACTTATGAACATTTCCTGTACATACAAAACAGCTCCTTTATATTGTCAGACATTGTGTTGTGGTTTGCATACAAATTGAAATGCAAACGGACTCAAACAGGACCCATTTATAACCTGACAGCTGCCTGGAGTTGGAGTTAGTGTCAAAGAAGGTAGCTGATCATCAACAGCAGGAACAGTTAATTCTTTGGCTTTGGTCCTCTCTGCTGGTAAATGGCATTGGGCTTGGTGATGTTGATGGTGTGCGTGTGGTGTGACTTTCCAAATGCATCAAATATTTGCGACAACCTCATATGGCTGTTCTTATATTGATTTAGCCTGGATCCTGTGTACATGCTGACTTATAAAGCATCATCGCTCTAGAAAGCCAGTGAAACAGGAAGCCAGATTTATCTTCTTAATAGCCTTCCCCATGGGAACATTATCTTCTTCATCACTATTGCCATTCTATACTTACGTAAAACTATTTCAATAATTTCTACATCTGTTTCTTGTTGAACAGCTGGATCATTATCCTCACAATTTAGCCATCTCCTAATGTTTTCCTTGTCTAGGTCAATGTCTGCATCACTTTACATTCACTTGGCATAGTACAAGATATCAGTTGCTTTTGCCTTGGCCTTGTTTCCATTTAAAGCTCTGTATCCTTATCACCAAAAATATTTAAAGGACATCACCTGTGCCACACATTTTACAAGATTTTCCCAGTGACCATCATCCATACATTTGCCCAACACCAAATCACCAATCAATATGGAAGGCCCATTTTAAAGAGCACCAGACTACAACTGTTCATAGACATAGCAAAAACTGTGCCTGTATCATTGAATTGATTAGCATGTAGTACTTTTTATTGATCTAATAACTTCACGGTCCTTTGGTTGAATTAGAGATGTACAACTGGGGAAAAATATGTTTGCAAGCATAGAAACGACAATCTAGAGTAGGCTATTCGGCCCCCATTGCCTATTCTGCCATTCAATATGATTATGGCTGATTCTCTATCTCAATGCCATATTGCAGCTGTTTCTCCATACTTGTTGTCTTTAATATCTAAAAAACATATGTCTCTTTTTGAATAAACTCAGTGACTCAGCTCCACAGCCTTCCACTGGTTGATCACACTCTGAGTGAAGAAATATTTCTTCATCTCAGTCCTAAATGACCTACTCCATATCCTGTGATTGTGAACACTGTTTTGAGGATCCCCAACCCCATGTGTCCGGTCTGTCTAGCCTTGTTAGAATTTCTATCAGATCTCTCATTTTCTTAAGTGAATACAAGCCCAGTTGAACTGATCTCTCCTCATAAAACAGTCCTGCCACCCCTGGTATCACTGCAGTAAGATATTCATACTTCTGAACTCAAATCCTCTTGCAGTTAAGCCCAATATATCATTTGCCATCCTAATTGCTTGGTACACTTGCCTGTTTACTTTCCTTATCTAATGTACAAGGACACCCAGTTCCCTTTGCACATCCATATTTCCCAATATATCATCATTTAAATAATGCTCTGCTTTTTTGATTTTCAAACTGAAGTGTATTACTTCACATTTAACTACATTGTACTGCATCTGCCCACATATTCAACTTGTCTAGATAGCCCTGCAGCCTCTTTGCACCCTCCTCAGAACCCTACCTAGTTTGGTGTCACCAGTAAACTTAGAAATATTGTTTTTGGCTTCCTCATCCGAGTCATTAATATTTATGTCCTCATTGGCTGGACCTGAAGCACTGATCCCTGTAGTACACCACTAGTTTGGCCCATCAAGTCAACACCAATTGTCCAAAGAGCATCCTTCCCCTCTACTCTACAACCCTGTGTTTTCCCATGACTAATCCACCTAGCCTGACCATCCCTGGACACTACAGGCAATTTAGCACAGCCAATCCACCTAACCTGCACATCTTTGGACTGTTGGAGAAAACTGGAGCACCCAAAGGAAACCCACGCAGACACGGGAGAATGTGCAATCACCTGAGACTGGAATCAAATCCAGGTCCCTGGCACTGTGAGGCAGCAGCGCTAACAACTGAGCCACCATACCACCTATAATTTTACCCATTAGCCTGTTAATGTGGAACCTTATCAAAAGCATTCACAAAACCAAAATACAGCACACCAGCTGTTTTCCCCTTATGTAAATTTCTTATGTTAAAAAAAACTAATGGATTTGTTAAACGTGACTTTTTTTTGTCAAACACAAGTTAACTTTGTCTAATCCCATTAATGCTTTCCAAGTCTTCTGTTATCACATCTTTTATGATAGATGCTAGCATTTTCTGATGATGGCTAATTGGTCTGTAACTTTGGAACATTACCACCGATATGTCTGATATTTTTAGAGCTGCTTAATTTGTACCCTGGGATGCAGATTATCAGGGCCTGAGGATTGGTTAGTCTTTAATTCCACTAATTTTGAGCACCATCTTTTCTCCTAATAGTGATTTCCTTCAATTCCTCTCTCTCACTTGAACTTTGGTTCCAGACATTTCTGGAAAATTATTAGTGCTGTCTGTGGCGAAGACAGAACTAAAATGTGTGTTCAATTCTTCTGCCATTTAGGAAATGTAGGGAATAAATTGACAGCATTTAATTATTCCACAGAGAATGAGCTGAACAGTTGTCCAAAGGAGCATAATATTACAAGTCACAGCCAATGCAATGTGCATGAGACTTAAGATCAAAATGATTATGGAACCAATTGCCCACGATCTACATGTATGTTTGCTAGCCTTGTAAAGCACAGATTATCTTTAGTACTTTTTGTTATGATGAGGAGTTAAAACTAACATCCCAGAAAAGGTCGCCTTGTCTTGGAATCTGCTAAAATTGTGTGAGTGAAAGAAAACCCCTGATTTCCATTGATTAAAGAGAAAATAACAATTTATTTCCCAACTCTAACAGTGAACACTGAACAGACACTATTAACAAATCCAAGCCCCCCTTTTCTTAACTAAGTACTATCTGACCCCAACTGCATAGAAATGGTGCTCCAATAACACAATTATTAAACCTTAAATTAACTTAATCTCTCAAAGTCCAACAGTCTCTTATGTTGTTTTCCTCCCAGTCTTCCGAATTACTGCTTCCTTTTGTCCTTTCAATCCTGCTGTCTTCTCCATGGATCATCGTCTAACTTTTTTCAGCGAGTGTCTTTATATACAATTTCCTGGTACCTTTAGTAGATGATGCCTTTTGAGAGATTTCTTTTGAGAGCAAGATGTTTATTTCTTTGGATGGCAGTTGGCTCTGACTAATTTTCAAAATGTTCTTCCTTTTTACTCCCTCAACATCTTACCCTCTCATTGTTCTGATATTGTCAATACAATAAATTCAAATTCAATTGGTTTTTGGTATCCTGGACATAATTTAAATTAATTGGTTAAATTCAAATCCAGTTGCCTTGACATCAAAACACAACCCCTAGCCGATTGTAACATTTTGCCAACTCTCTGCACTCTCTGCAGCTGTCAGCTAGTCACAGACACATGTGCTATCACAATCTCTCAGCTCAGAAAAGGTACCTCTCTCTTAAAGTGACCAGACACTTTTTCAACATCGTAACACTTTGAAAGCACTTTTGCCTGTAACCAGCAGTTTGCACTTTGTCTTTCATATCTCCTCAAGGCTGAATTTCTTTTCCTTCAATAACTTCCCAAATTCAGTTAAGAAACATTCTGTAGCCTGTCAAATGTTTTTCCACATGTTGACTCTAAATGGAGGATGCTATTGCCCAGGTCAAACCTTTGTGCCATCTTTTACAGTCTGCATTCACACCACCAATTCCCAAAAAGGTATGAAAGTTGTTTGGCCTCTTCTGTAATCATTGTCTCTGAAATCAAGTCCCCTACAATTGGAATTGTTCATAAAGCACTTTAATCACAGTCAATGGTTTTAGCACTATGCAATGTTCTACATTCACTAATGATTTTAACTGTGTCACTTCCTGCATAGAACTTTAGGAAACAGCATGAAAAGCTTTTTATGTTGTAAACTATTGACACACCTGAACTATATTTGTAATACAATATTATTGATTTTGTTAAAGATTTGTGAAATATTCTTTTTTAAGACTATCTTTTGACTTGATTGAAGTTTCTTGTGGGTAATGTAGGAGAAATGTGAAAGCCCATGAGATCCAGGGAAAATTGAAGAATGCTTTAGCTGGGTAATGGAAATCAAAGGTGAGTTACATTGATTGTTTTACTTCCATTAGGGCAACTGTAACCAACTAAACCCCAAGTGACTTTTAATCTTGAGGAATTTTACTGTTCATTGTCAACCTTCAGAATGGCTAAGAAAAAGTGCATTCCTTTGACTTGGGATGCTGTCCCTCAGCCCACAGCTGTCAAATAACCCAATCTTAAAAAACGAAACTCAGCCAGACATGCCGCAGAGCCACATTAGATGTCTCCTGAGGTTAATGTTATATAGCTCCAGGTCGACAATCTATCTGTCAGCTGAAAATGTCAGATGGAGGGCAAGACCCAGAAATGGGCACAGACATGGAAAGAACAATCCATCCTGGCTTTATAAAAAAAGACATACACGTACTCAACAGCTAAGCTCACAAACTTAAGAGACATTTCCTCAAACTGATCTATCATTTCCAGTTAGACACACCTGCCTGAACCACTTCAAAATCAGTCAATCATCACTGAAGATTCATAAATAAGCACAGGCCCATCAGTCAGACCGGAAAAAGACAATGCTCATTGTTTTTATATATATACACACACACACAGACACAGACACAGACACACAAAGCATTGCAGCAATGATTTGAATTGGACAAACATCTAAAGTTCTAAAATGTAAACTATTTCAGCAGTACATCCTATTTTCTGTCTGAAATGAAAGGCTTCTTCCAGTCAAACAATAGCCGAGAGCGAGATTGTTTTGCAATAGTTTCTACTATATTGTTATGAGATTGTAACATCCTTCTTCATATTCAGGTAGTATTTTTGTTTCATTATTTATAATTGCCAGTAGATGCATTGCAGCGTCCCATCCTGCAATCAATCTGTCAACCAACAACAGTGGAGAGACGGCCGAGTTAATATTTTGGGTCCAGTGATCCTTCTCCAGAACTGATTTTAACTTGTAAAAGGTTGGTACATAGGGTTGCGGAGGGGGATAACAACACAATACGTGGAGATGGAGCCGTTTAAACAACTTTTCCATTACTTTCATCAAACTACAACACTTCCAGCCTAATAATTTAACTCCTTGCTACATACAAAACCGTGAAAGGCCAATGCCTCTATATCTCAACTAGATGAGTGTGGACAGTAATGGTTGACAAATTGAAAAATAATAAAGAATTGCAGATGCTGGAAAATCCGAAACAAATACAGAAATTGCTGGAAAAACTCAACAAGTCTGACAGAAGAGTTACTATTTCGAGTCCTGAAGGAACAGTCCCTTTGGAGGTCTGAGAAGGGAAGGGAGGAAAATTGGTGGTGGGGGAAATGGTGGCTAATGATCTTTTGGATATGAATGCTGGTGGGATGGTAGGTGAGGAGAACGGAGACCTCATCGCTTAAGGTCAGGGGTGTGGCTATGGGTTCTCCTGTAGGTCCCAGTTATGCCTGTCTATTTGTGAGGTAAGTGGACATTCCTTGTTCCAGACCCACCCACCCACAAGCTCCCACCCATAACTATCTCTGGTACATCGATGACATGGTCAGTGCTACTTCCCTCTCTCATCTGGAATTGGAAATGTTTATCAGTTTTGCTTCCATTTTTCACCTTCATACCTTCACCTCCCTTCCCTTTCTCAACATCTCTGTTTCAATTTCTGGGGATGGGCTTGCCATGGTTAGCACTGCTTCTTCACAGCACCAGGGACCCAAGTTCAATTCCAGCCTCGGGCGACTGTCTGTTTGGAGTTTGCACATTCTCCCTGTGTCTGTGTGGGTTTCCTCCAGGTGCTCCGGTTTCCTCCCACAGTCCAAAGATGTGCAGGCCAGGTGAATTGGCCATACTAAATTGCCCATAGTGTTAGGTGCACTAGCCAGAGGGAAATGGACCTGGGTGGGTTACTCTTCAGAGGGTCGGTGTGGACTTGTTGGGCCGAAGGACCTGTTTCCACACTGTAGGGAATCTAATCTAATCTAATCTAAAAACCCACTGGCTGCCACGGTTACCTGGACTACCCATCCTCACACAGTTTCCTGTAAAGACTCTATTCCATCCTCCCAGTTTTTCTGTCTCCGATGCATTTGTTCCAATGATGCCAGCTTCTACAAGGAGACCTCAAAAATGTCCACTTTCTTCCTCAACTAAGGATTCCCCACCAGGACCCTCAGTCATGTCTGAGCCACCTCCCACACTGGTCCTCGACCCCTTTTCTTCCCTCCTACAACAGTGATGAGGTCTCCCTTCCCCTCACCTACCATCCCACCAGCATTCATATCCAAAGGATCATTAGCCACCATTTCCGCCACCACCAGGCACACATTTTTCTCCCTTCCTTTCTCAGAACTCTGCAGGGACTGTTCCCTCAGGATGCGAAATAGTAACTCTTCTGTCAGACTTGTTGAGTTTTTCCAGCAATTTCTGTATTTGTTTCTGATTTTCCAGCATCTGTAATTCTTTATTATTTTTCAGTCTGTCAACCATTACTGTCCATACTCATCTAGTTGAGATACAGAGGCATTGGTCTTTCACGGTTTTGTGTGTAGCAAGGAGTTAATTTATCAGGTTGGACATGTCGTAGTTTGATGCAAATAAATTTAAGAAAAATCATAAAATTACATTTGTTAAAGTAAATACACAACCATTCCTCACTGAAATTTTAGATGTATTTTTGTACTATATAACTTGAAGTTCAATATAGCAAATGATTACAATCCACCTCTTTATGTTCAGCACTGTTCTTTTCATATCACTTATTGCTTAATTTTCTCTTAGCTTCTTTTGCAATTATTTGCCCTGTAACTGGGTTAGGTAATTGAACATTATAGCCAAATGGAACACCTGCAGCAAATAACATAAAGAAACACATTAAACTGTGTATGACTGAATTTGAAAGGCTTTCAGCAAAGTTCTCAGGTAGAGATTTATTTCTGAGGTAATATACACAACAGGTTAATTAATCCAACTGAGCTCCAAGCAGAAAATACAGAATAGAAGGTCACTACGAGGGGGAAACCATTAGAATGAATCTCTTAGAATACACCAACATTTCTATTAGCCACCTCTGGAAATATCTCACTGACAGGGGAAGAGAGAAGGTTGCAGTACTGCCTCTGTTATACATTGGAGGATACATTCCACTTATCTGCTGTGGTGCTGCTTGGAAAAACATGTAAGAGGCTCACTAGCAACCAATACAAAGCAACATGTAATTTGCACCCATCAGCCGCAGTGATAGCAGTACATACCACCTACAAGATGCCCTGCAGTAACTCACCAAGGCTCCTTTAACAGCATCTTTCAAATCCATGAACCCTACCACCGAGAAAAACAAAGGCAGTAGATATATGGGAGTACCAACACCTGCAAGTTCTCCTCCAAGCCACTCACCTTCCTGATTTAAAATTTTATTTCATTTCTTGCATTGTTGATCTGTCAATATGCTGAAAACCCCTTCCTAAATGTGCTGTGGGCAGTGCTACCAGCCAAGACTGTAGTGGTTCAAGAAGGCAGGTCACTACCACCATGCTTTTCAGATCAATTAAGGAAGTGCAATATATTAACCTAGCCAGTAATATCTACATCCCATGCTGATATTCTTTTTTAAGGTGTAAAACAATGGCAGAAAAGTTGCATATGAAGTAGGAAAGAAATCAAATTCAAATGTTTATTTTGTTTTATTTGCACAAGATTTTAATTTATCTTTCTTCAGTACCTTTTGGGAATGGGAATCCAACAGGACATTAAGGTACTGAACCAATGTTATGTTGGTATTAACCCTTACTTTCAGTTGTGTAACATTTGCTGAAGGTCACACTGATAGGTCAGCAAGTGTTAAATGTTTTCACAAATATTGTGGGCCCTAAATGAGACCCAGTTTTCTTACAAAATGATTAAGAACCAATGATTTTTTTGTCAAATAGACAAAATTTGAAATCCTAAATGTTCACTAAAAAAAGTTATAGGATTTCATCATTTCAAACAAACATAATACACTTTACAAGAGTCAATAAAACAAAGAGTGGATACTATTTATCTTGTACTCTAACGTCTGGATTTAAAATGACGCAAACATGAAATAACAGACAAATGTTGGTCAAACCTAACGTAAAAAACAGACAAACCAAGATGGATACCATGAACTTTCCCACAACCCACACGGATGTCAGTGATCAGTGTGAGCTATAAAAGTTCTTTCAACTCGTCCTTCGTGAAGGACTTCAGCTTTTCTCATTTAAAAAATCTGACCAATGATTACCTTCAATAGTAGTTCCAACTCCAAAGTCCTCTCACTACTCTGAGCTTCAATGAGCTGTCAGGCATCAGGACAACTATCCCAACCACTATTCAACTACCAGCTGTCAACCTCTTCACCTGAGACTGTGCACCACTGGATTCAGAGGCTGCACTGCAGGATCTGACTAACTGCACAATTCCAAATATGTAACTGTATTAAACAGGCAACTCCTGTTCACCATGGGCCCCAGCTCCACAATGATGCTGAGCAATTGACAGCCTCTTCATAGAGCTGCAGGGCATACTTCTAGGGGAGGTTGAACATGATGATATGAGTAGGGTGAAGAATAAGATTCTGAAAGCAAAATTGAAGTTTAAAAAAAGGAATGTCAAATGTAGCATGATTTCAGGATTATGCACACTCACAGAAGCTGGTGAAAATAAGGCAAAGGAGAATTGAGTGTTTGGACATGTAGCTGGAGAACTGGTGAGAGAATGAGGATAGCAGACTCTAAGGTATTAGGGTTAGAACTGCAGCAGATGACATCTATACAAAGTGGTTAGGTAGTCACAATCTCAGCAAGACTGTGACTAATTTCTTAACAGTGAGATTTGCTACTGCTGTTAAATTAGATTGGCAGGGAATGGGAATCTAAGAGGGAGCTCAGATTGGAGGAAACCAAAACTGGGAGTGGGAGTTTTAAACAAATCAGATTAAATTAGAAGACATATCAAGAAAAGACAAGCACCAAATAGTATCAAAATGCAGAATCATGTCAAGGGCCTATTAAAGTTACTCCAGTGGAATATTTGCTGAATTCAAAACATTGATGATGATTTGAAGACACCAACTGTGGTCTATTAGTATGACTTTTTAAGTGCCGTTACAGAGACATTGCTGTAGGATGATTAGGATAGGGAACTGTATATTCAATATTACTTGACATTTAAGAAGGGTAGGCAAGATGAAATAGGATGTGAGGTAGCAGATTTAATAAGAGATAAGGCAGGATCTTAGGGCAAAAGATCAAAAAGTAGAATCAGTTTGGGTGCAGTTCAGAAAATGCAAGGGAGCAGAAAACATCAATGGGAATTGTTTGTAGACCATGAAGCAGTTGTGGTAATAATGGGCATGGTATTGCTTGGAAAATTAGAACTGCTTGTAATGTGAGTATGAATGGGTGACTTCAATTTACACGTCAACTGGGTAAACCTGATCAGCAGTAATACTGAGTTCCTGGATACTTTCCAAGATTGTGCAGAAGATGGATTTCTCAGACAGTTTGTTGAAAAGCCAACTAGGGATCAGTCTGTTCAAGATTTCATAAAATGTAATGAGGATGGTCTAATTAACAAGCTTGCTGTAAAGAACCTATTTCGGATTAAAGTGATAGAATTTTGCATTTGCATTTAGTTTTGAATATAATACTTCCAAAACTGCAGTTTGAATCTGAACAAAGGAAAAAATAATGATAGAAAGGACAATTTGGCTGTAGTGAATCAGAAAAATACACTAAAAGATTTGTCTGCTCGCACCCAGTGGATTGTATCGATAATAATTGCTGCATGATCTTCATTAGATATCCATTCCTTCAAGGCACAAATACTCAACTGGACAAATGAATCAACTAAGAAAAGAAGCTAAAAGCTGAATTAGATCAAAAGATTTAGCTAACAAAGATACCAGAAATAGCAGTAAGATGGAGGATTAGAAGTAATTTAGAACCCAGCAAAGGATGACCAAGAGACTGGTACAAAAAAAGACTGAAAAGAGAATGATAAAGGTAAGCTAGTGAGAATCAAAAAGGTGGACAATCAAAACGTCTTTAATATGTGAAAATGAAGAGTTTTGCAAGGACAAATGTGCACCCATTACAAATGGAGACAAGTGTAGTGATAGTAGAGAACAGTAAAGACAGTAGATACTAGAGATGGTAGATAGTAGTGGCTGAGAAGCTAAACAATTACTGTGGGTCTGCCTTCACAGAAGAAGAGGCCGAACATCTCTCAGAAATATTAAGCATAAAAGGTTCAACAATGAAAAGTGGCAAATGTAATGTCATCACAAGTTTAAGGAGGAAGAGGGAAAGAAAGCAGAAAGCTGCAGACCTGTTAGGATAATGTCACTGGGAGGGAAAATAATAAACAATGCAATTACTGGACACTGAAAATAATGGTTAAAATTGAGTAGATTCAACATGCATTTGTGAAAGGGAAATAATGTTTGACAAACATGTTAGGAGATTTTTTTTGGGAATGTTATTTGTTGCAGAGAGTCACACAGCCCTTACAGCATAGAAACTGGCCATTCAACCCCTATGTCTATGCCAACCATCAAACACCAAACTATACTAATCCAGTTTACCTACACTTGATCCATAGCCTACTATACTCTGGTATTTTAAGTACTCATTTGATGCTTCTTAAATGTTTCAAAGGTATCTACCTTCACCACCCTCTCAAACACCAGTTTCCATATATCTACCGCTGTCTGGGTGAAAATCCTCTTTCTCATATCTTCTCTAAACCATTTGCTCCTCACTTTAAACTTGTTCCCTCTGACATAGGTAAAGGAGAGCCACAATTTTCGAAAGTCTTTTGATAAGGTATGTATAGGAGGTTAGTAAAGAAATTTACAGTTCATGGGATTGGGGCTAATAAACTAATCAGGATTGGAGGTATCTGAAATGACAGAAAAGAGGGAGAAGGAATTAAATGGATCATGAAACAATAGCATTTTGCAGTCTACATAAATGATGTGGAAACCAATTGTTCTGCAGAAAAGTCATACTGGTTTCAAAATGCTAACTCTGTTTCTCTTCACACATATGCTACCAAATCTGCTGAGTTTCTCCAGTATTCTGTGTTTGTGTAATATTCCCAAAATTGCTGATGAGACAGAAGTAGATGGAAATGTAAGTTGTGAGGAGTATGCAAGGGGCTTCATGCAGACCTGGACAGACTAAGTGAATGGATATGACAAATGAAATATCATCTGAAGAAATGTTAAGTAGTTTAACAGTAAAAGCAGAAAGACAAAGTATTTCAAAAATGATGAGATTTTGTAAATATTGATCCAGTGGTACCTGGTGTCTCTGTTCATGTGTCATTAAAAACTAACATGCAGGTGTAGAAAAACAAATGTATACCTGTACTTGTCTTTGTTGAGTACAGGAGTATGATATATTGGTTAGAACCCACTTGAATATTCTCTTCAGTTCTTGTTGCTTCACCTAAAGAAGGATATTCTTGCCAATGGAGGTTCACCAGAATAAAGATTAGAGTAATGCTGGAAAAGCGCAGCAGGTCAGGCAGCATCTGAGGAGCAGGAAAATCAACGTTTCGGGCAAAAGCCCTTCATCAGGAGTGGCTTTTTCAGATTCCTGATGAAGGGCTTTTGCCTGAAATGTTGATTTTCCTGCTCCTTGGATGCTGCCTGACCTGCTCTGCTTTTCCAGCACCACTGTAATCTTGACTCTAATCTCCAGCATCTGTAGTACCCACTTCCACCTAGTTGATGTTCACCAGAATAATCCCTGGGAGGATATTCTTATGAGGAGAGATTGAGGGAACGGGCTCTGTATTCTCTGAGGTTTCAAAATAAGATGTGATCTCATTGAAACTTGCAAATCTCTGACAGTGTGTGAAGTGTGAGAGTAGATAGGATATTTCCCCTGGCTGATGACTCTCTGACCAGGGGACAGAATTACAAAATAAGGGATAGGACATTTAAGACTGAGTTGAGAGTAAGAAATTCATTGTTTAGGGGGTGGTGACTCTTTGGAATTCTCTTCCACATTGGCCTGTGGAACCTCAGTCATTGAGCAGATTCAAGATAGAAATTGACAGGTTTCTGAAAACTAATGACATCCTGGGGATATGGAGATATTGTGGAAAAGGAGTGATCAACCAGATCTAACTGATTGGTAAGGAGGCTTGACAGGCTGAATGGTTTATTCCTTTTTCTAAGCACCACCGCACTGAGCAGACAACAATTTCAGTTTTCCTGAGCTGCTTCTGCTCCCCATTTGCATGGAACTAAAGTTCCCTCGTGTCTTCAGCATGACTAATTGCCACATGGGCCCACTTTGGAACAGTTTGCCAGATTCCATTATCAGGGCTTCACACTGCACACCCAGTCACTTGGTTGGCTTTTGTGCAGCAAACATTTTAAGCCATTCTTAGCGTCAGAGTGGGATATCTGCCGCAGTCTACACAGATGATGGAGGGCAGGAATTATGGTCCTCAGCCATCACAACCACATCTCTATTACATCCTGCAGTTGCTTTCCATATAGCCTGACATAGTGGCAGGCAGCAGGGTCATGTCCCCTCACCACTGTCAGTGAAACATGGGCTGTTTGTGACTATATTTCAGAACTATGAAGACCAACATCACAATGAACAAGAGAGCGAGGAAGAGGAAGAAGGAGAGGAGGATGACATCACGAGCGCTGATTCGGAGGAAAGTGAGGAAGAAGAGGAAGCTGAGCATGAAGATCAGCAGAACGTCACCAGGCGGGAACAGCTTGAGTGGGATGATTCAACACTTCCTTATTAAGAAATCTCTAATCTTTCAAGTCCTCAACAAAGTTTTGATGTCCAGCAATGTTTGGTATGGTCAGATATTATTTAGATTGCTGTTGCTGGTAATGTGTAAAGAACTTTCAGATTTTCTGAATTCAAAAGCAACTTGCAATGACATATCATCATCTGGGTCCAAGAGTTAACATCCAACAATAGTTATAATGCCTATCTTTCTTTTGTTATATCTGAGTGTTCTTTTCGTGGTTATCTGAATGTTCTATCTTTGCGCCAAGAACTATTAACTTTGTGAAATCACGTACCAGTATCTGTAACTTGAAATTTTCTGAAGTACTTTATTTATTTGTTTGTAATAAAAAAAATTTCCCTATTGGGTTATGCTGTCATTCAAAAAATGGAGGAAGTTTAAAAATGAAAAGTTAAATTTTATATTTCACCATGTAAATACCATATTGAAAATAAGCAAAAGAAAGCAGTTGTGCAAATTATGTCTGCTTCAGCGTTCCTCTGTTGAGAAAAAAAATCAAATTCTATAATAATTATTTCACAGAGCTTTTGAACCACAAAAATCCGGTTTGATTCCATCAAAATATGTATGGAATTTAAAATTACTAACAGGTAACATTTTGTTTGAGTTAATGTATTTTCTTTATTTAGTTTAGTGAGGTGCAGTCTTCACAAAAATAGTGCTGGACACATTTTATTTCAAGGAGGATTGAACAGTGAATTGAGCTGCCTACTTATTTCAAGGCGAGTGATAAAATATTTGTTTGATGTGCTTTGTATTGTGACATGAAAGATTTGCCAAAAGCGTTTCTTGAAGCTGGCATGTTTAAAAATCTTAAAACTGCAATTCACTTGAGCTAAAGTTAGATAAGAATTAATATTGTATATTTCATGGTTTCCGAGGATAACTGCAGCAAAACAAACGTTTACCCTTCCTCTTGGGTGAAACTACATGCCATATCACTTGTACGCCTGCAATTTCATGCAATCTTCAACCCTAAAGGTGCAGTTTATGCAATCACCTTATTAGTTGGCTGTGAGTGTGACTTGTACATCTTTACTCCCAGTCCATAGGATTTGATGGCACCTGTGGACTTTCATTAGCATTTTCGACTCCTTCATCCAACACATGGCTTAACAGAGATCATCATGACAGGCCCTGGAGTCTGAGAGCTTAATAAAACTAGTAGTGGAAAAGCAGGATAAACAGTGGAAATTCATATAGATGAGAGAACATTAACAAACAGTTCAAGCTTTGCCTATCCTCACTCGTAAAAACATGAGTATTCTATGTAATATCCCAGAATTATTTTCAATTGCCCTGCAATGACCTGTAAATGTACATACTAGTGCAATAGATTTTCCTCTTTATTATAAGTATTATTCTCAATGAACAATTCTTAGGTTGTCAATGAGCCGATTAATATTGATACATACAATTGAAAGCAATAGTTAGTTTTGGAATTAAGAAAGAAAAGTCTCTTCCCCAAAGAATCCACTGCTTCCCATTCAGCTTTGACAAAGGGTCAGTTAGACTCGAAACGTCAGCTCTTTTCTCTCCTTACAGATGCTGCCAGACCTGCTGAGATTTTCCACCTTTTTCTCTTTTGGTTTCAGTACGAGACATAGTCTGCTACTTTAAATTGCAATGATTCTTCAATTTACTTCAAAGAATAGTTGCTAAGCCTGAAAGGGTGATTTTCATTATCATCATTGAAGTGTTATGTCAGTGATAGAGCTCTTTTAGTTTAGCGGTATTGTCCCTAACTCTGAGCCAGGAGACACCCATCCCCCACAGCTGCTCCAGAAGTGCATAATAATATCTCTGAACAGGTTGATTAGAAAATATCTGGTAAGCCAGTGAAATGTTAGTCATGTCCAAAAACTTTAATTGCAGCTATTCAGTACAGATGTTTGAGCTGAAATACCCTTCATGGAAGACATGATTGACTACTCAAAAATGACTTTTACAAACGACCATTAATCTTTGTTGGAATGAGCTGAGTGAACTGGAGTTTATACAATTTATCTCTGTGTAGGAAACATTAATCTGTTATCTTGAGATTCTGTGGATCACAAATTTCCAGTTCATTTGGGAATGAAGGTGAAATTTAATGATACTGACATCTGACCTTTAATAAACATGGGTAATTTATGTAAGTTTCACTGGTGTTATGCAGGAGTTGCAACTGGAAGTTAGTAAAACCACTGCAGAAATTCAGGGCCTGGACGTTGTTTTGTGCAACAGTCTTCTAATCTCAAGTTAAGCAGAGCTGATCTAGTCTGGTATGTATCTATATCTTAACTGATTATGTTAACCTAAGAAATATTACTAAGAAATGGAGAAATGCAGCAGGTCTGAAAGCATCTGTAGAGAGAGCAAAACAAACTTAGCATGTTGAATGTAAGAAAGAATCACATTGGACTCGAAACGTTCATTCTTTTTCTCTCTCTGCAGATGATGCCAGGTCTATTGAGTTTCTCCAGCACTTTCTGTTTGTGATTTGGAAATGTACATGAAGTTCATTCAGTCAGTTTCTTAATCACTGTAAAACATTTGTGTCAAATAACCCAGCCTGACTATTTAATCACATTCGCTTTGTTATTCTTGGATCATCAGCAAATTGTCTATAATTTACTGTAACTAGTGCCAGCAGAAAAATAAGACTAAATATAATTCAATCCATTTCTAAACATCTGGAAAGTAATCCTTATCAATTACTTACATATTATCTACACCTGGAACTGTAAGGTGCTTTGCATACCACTTCACTTTTACATTATTGTCGTTGCAGAAAATTTCACATGGATGTTCATTTCGGGTTCATTGCTTGTTTAAAAGATTACATGTAAGTAAATAATAACAGTCGAGAAAAACTTTATCACAGAAATCGAACTCCAATGAAATTATATATTAAAACTATCCAGTTAATCAATAGAATCTGTGAGTCTCTCCTAGGTATGAATTCTGAATTCATATTCCAACATTTATATTATTTTAATGATGTAGCCTTTGCTCTTAAATCACTGAATATGTTCTAAATGTTCAATTAATTGAATAAGAAATCATTGCAATTTAAGTTTAGCAGAGATCCTAAAAAGTTAAGATTGATATAAGTATGGTATCAATTCATTAGGCACAGACTAATAGAGCGCTATGCCATAAAAACATTTATTGCAGTAAACAGGAAACAGTGCATCCACTCATTAATGGCAAATGGCTGCTAAGTTCTCAATAAGAAATCACTGAGACTGAGTCCCTGTACATGATATAATTTAAGGCCTTCAAAAACAAGACAGAAAAAGTGGACAATAATATTAAACATGTGTAGATAGACACGTACAAAATATCTTTCTACATTTGGTCTTTGAGACAAGCCATAGATTGATGATACAAGCTATATCAGGCCAATTGTTAAGGGATTGGTTAGGAGGTCAGAAGGTAGGTATGTACACCAATTTGTAAACTAGCCATATCCTCCAGGGATCTGCACTGAGGCCTTGGCTTTTCAATAGACTTAACAATGACTTAAGTGAAGCAGTAGAGAGCATATTTGCTTAAGGTGTGAGGTTAAGTGGTGTTGTAAATGTGTGGGAGAAGAAAATTGTAGAGAGACAGTGTTAGGTTGAGTGAGTGAATGGAACTGGAGCAGGTAAAATTTGTGTGTGGGGAAAAACAATGCCATTTCATTTGAGATCAAAAACAGTGGATCAGACTGTTTTCCACATAGTAAAATAAAACTAATCACTCTGGATGAGAGAGTTATTGAAGTTTATGTAGAAAAATAAATTAAAAATGGACACACACCAAAAAGAAATTGTCAGTACTAGAACTACAGCTTTTCTGATATATGCTTGACTTGTTAGAATATAGAGTATTATTTCAAAAGTTGCTGATGATACCAAACTTGAAGGGGTGACAAGTAGTGAGGATGATATAAATTGGTTGTAACAAGGCAGAGGCTGGTATAATGGGCAGACAAGTGGCAAAGGGAATTTAGCACAAAAAAGTGAGAGGTAGTGCATTTTAGCAAAAGGGATAGAAAAAGGCAACATAAATAAACTGGCACAGTTCTGAAAGGTGTACGGGAGCAGAGGGGCTTGGACGTGTATGTGAAAGATTCTGGAAGGTGCATTAAGAGCGTGGTAAGCAAAGTATGTGGGATCTTGGGTTACATAAATAGAAGCATTGAATGTGAACAGCAAGGAAGTTACACCAAATATTATAAAACTCTGGTTAGGCAGCAATTAGTGCATTGTGAGAGCAAAAACTGGATACTGGAGATCTGAAATAAAAACATACTACTAAAGAGGAAGAATTACATCAGAATTGAAGTATTAATTAGATCTTTTTCACTCCATGGCTGCTGCTCGTCCTGATCAGTTTATCCAGCACTGACTGTTTTGATGTTGCATTCAGGTATCATCCCCGCACTTTAGGAAGACTGTGAGGCTTCTGTGAATGCAAAGGAGAGTTATCAGAATGGGTCCCATGATGTAGGATTTTAATTAAAAGATTAGTTTTGGGAAACAAGAGGTGTAAATAGACAAGGATAAATAGACAAGGTCTTTTCCCTCGGGTGGAGGAGTCCAGAACTAGAGGGCACAGGTTTAGGGTGAGAGGGGAAAGATATAAAAGGGCCCTAAGGGGCAATTTTGTCACACAGGGTAGTGCGTGTATGGAATGAGCTGCCATAGGAAGTGGTGGAGGCTGGTACAATTACAACATTTAAAAGGCATCTGGATGGATATATGAATAGGAAGGGTTTAGAGGGATCTGGGCCAAGTGCTAGCAAATGGGACTTGATTAAGTTAGGATATCTGGTCGGCATGGACGAGTTGGACTGAAGGGTCTGTTTCCCTGCTGTATATCTCTATGACTCTATGACTGTGTGATACAGGAAATGAAATGCGCAAGGACAGGGCTCAGGAGAGGTGGTTAGTATTCACCCCCTCCCCCTCAAGTAGGGATGTGTGAGGGAGTCTGTGTGTGTTGGAGTGAGTCTGAGTATGAGACAGGCATGCACACAGTGACAGGGGCAACTCAGAGTGGAAACACATTCATCCTCAGCCTCCAGCTCCTCCTAGCAACATACTGGACGTATATATATAGAGGAAACCTAGATTGGGCCAAGCTTATATTGCTCATTGTGTCCAGGGATGTGCAGGCTCAGTGGATTAGCCACGGGAAATGCCATGGGTAGGAGAGTGGCTCTGAATGGGATGCTCTTCAGCAGGTCGGTGTGACCTTGATGGGCGAAATGGCCTGCTTACACACTATAGGGATTCTGTGATTTTATGCAAGGGAACATGCTCTGACTTCCACTTTTGTATGAATTCTGCTGAGGTCACCTCAATATCTATGCTACCAGAGGTAAGGGCAAGGGTGGTGCTAGTAAGCCAGAACTCCGTTGTTTGGTCCCGATACCCTCCCCTTCCCATGTGACCAAGATTACAACCTCACTCTGCTTCTGAAGTAAAAAGACAAAGGTGATTGCTCTGCTGCTTGTCACTTCTTAATGGTCATTTTTATTATTTGCTCATTTTATAAATTATCTGTTTCGTTTTTGGACATCATCATCTTTATGCTTAAATTGTACATTAACTTTTGTTTTACATTCACCTTGAAAATATTGGCAATCTAGATCTCGGGCAACTGCCGCTGTGTTTCCCAGTGGAAGGGAACAAGAGGCTGATTACTTTTTGCAGGACTGCAAAAGGGGTTATTTTTGCTCAATAAGAAATAGGAAATATTGGAAACGCTCAATGTGTCTGACAGCATAAGATCATAAGATACAAGAACAGAATTAGGCAATTCAGCCCATCGAGTCTGCTCTGCCATTCAATCTTGGCTGATATGTTTCTCAGTGAGGACTGCAGATGCTGGAGATCAGAGCTGAAAATGTATTGCTGGAAAAGCGCAGAAGGGCTCATGCCCGAAATGTCGATTCTCCTGCTCCTTGGATGCTGCCTGACCTGCTGTGCTTTTCCAGCAACACATTTTCAGCTCTGATATGTTTCTCAACTCTATTCACTTGCCTTCTCAATGCAATATTTGATACCCTTACTAGTTAATGACTAATCAAGACACTCAATGACTTAGCCACCACAGCCTTCTGTGAAAATGAGTTCGGCAAATTTGCCACCTTCTGGTTGAAGAATTTCCTCCTCATCTCAGTTCTAAAGTGCCGCCCCTTCACCCTGTGGCTGTGCCCTTGCATCTTAGTCTCTCATCCTAGTGGAAACATCTTCTCATGTCTACTCTATCCAGGTTTCACATCTGTGCAGAGAGAAACAGGTCAGTGGTCCTTTGACAATACTAGTGAAGATCATAGACATGAAGTGTTCTTTCTGTTTCTCTCTCAACAGTGCTGCCTGCTTTACTGAGTACTTCCAGCATTTTCTGTTTATATTTGAGGTTTCAATCACCTATGATATTTTGGTCTTCTATTACACACCTTGTGCTGGACATTGGTAAATGTGGTCAGTTTCTGTTTAGAATGAGAATATATTTATCACTCAATGCAAGATGTAATTGTGTTTATTTAAAAAATTCTAAGTCTTTTGCTGTCTGAACATTGCATAGCGCCAGGTTCGATGATGCAGAACTCATTGTATTATAGGAACAGCCACATTGTGTTAATTGCCTAACAAAGCTGTAGTCATGAAGTGGACCACACTGAAACCTGAGCATTCAATAGACTTTATAAGTAGAGGAATGGTGTAACACCAAGAAATTTTGCTAAATTTATATGAAACAATGTGAACCCACTGTGACTGCAGTTCCAAACGGTTCCTAAAGGATGTAGTGGAAGAGGTGAAGCAGAGGGTACAATGGACCCTGGAGAAGGAGAAATACAGGGCCATAATTTTCTCCCGGGCCCTGTCCATTGTTGGTGAAAGTGGAGACAATCGATGATTTAAAAAGTAAAATGTATTAGAACCAAAAGGAAATGAACGTCCATGCCTAGGTGGATAGATTGGTGAAATGGGATGGACTGGCTTGCTCTGCAGAGAGTTGTAGAAGATCCAACAGGCTAAATGGCTCCTTTTGAGCTGAAAACGATTACAACAAAAAAAGATTGTTGGAATGTTTTCTTTTATCTCAAGCAGGCTCAAACATATTGAGATGGAAATTATGCTACTGGTTGTATAAATGTGTGATTAATCAGTACCTGAAGTGTGAATTTCGTTCCAGACACTGCATTTCATGCAGTGGGATATATTGCTTTTGGATAAAGTACACTGCAAATTTGCCAGAATGGTAGCAGTGCTGAAAGGTTTCAAATGTAAGAACAGATACAATGACAGGTGTGTATTCCTTTCAGTATAGATGATGAAGAGGTGAACCAACTAATATGCTTTCAGTTGACTAAATGATTTATGGACTAGGTAAATGGGCAGACAACCTTATTTCAAAAATATACTCGATTTATACAAGGTATCTTTATATCATACATAGTCCCTAAAGCAGTTTGGTTCCGTATAGTCGCATAAGGAGAAACAAACAAACATTGAAATTTGACTCTATCCAACAAACAAACCAAAGGCATATCTTACTTGTACAAGACAATATTTACATGCATTTGAGGCACCAGGTGTGTCTGATGACTGAATGCACCCCCATTTAAACTATTTCCTCTGGTGGAAGAGACCAGAACAAGGGGGCATGTAACTAAATTAGAGTTCATCCATGTAGGTATCAGAAAGCACTGTTCACAAGGGATTATGAAAATTTGGATCAATTTTCCCCAAAAAAATATCCTGTAGAGGTGAGATCAATTGGAAGTTCCAAAGCTAAAAACTAGGATAGACTTAATTAAAAATGACATGTAACCAAGGCAATTAATTGGATGCATTTTATGATCTAGTCGATTGGCAAAAAAGGGCTTGATGGGTTGACTGACCTCCTCCTGTTCATTTGATTCCGGTACAGAAATTATAAACTGAGGTTTCTATCATTCAGGACATTTGTGCAATTTTCAATAAATGGTGTGATGAACGTCATTCCATCCATTGGCAGAATATCTTCTATTCAGACAATGTTGTGTGTAATTCAATTATACTTACTGAGTTTACAACATCCTAAGGTTGATGTGAAACTGGAACATGCATGAGCCATTCAGGATCAGATTGTACCAAATTTTCACCAAAGGTGCATTACACCTAAATGTGAACCTGCTGTTCTGCAAAGGCTAATAATTTAATGATTCTGTACAAAGGTGGATCAACATGAAATTGTGTAAAAATAAGCACATCCCATGATCTCTAACTGTTAAAAAGCTGGAATATAAGAGTACAGAGAAGGGAAGTCTTGTTTTGGTCCCATTTTTTTAAGAAAAGATATTATTACTTCATTGGAGGTAATTCAGAAAACTCATGATCCCTAATATGGAAGGATTGTCTTATGAGCAAAGGTTAAATGCATTGGGATGGTATTCATTGGAATTTAGAAGAATGAGAGGTGATCTCAGTGAAACCTATAGAATTCTTAAGGGACTTGACAGGATAAGTGCTAAGAGGATGTTTCCTGTCATGAGAAGGTCTAGGAAACAATGGGCATAATTTCAAAATTAAGGGACATTAATTTAAGACTGGGACAGGAGAAATTTCTTCTCTCGGAGGGTTATATGTCTTTGGAACTCCTTCCCGCAAAGAGCTGTGGGGACATTTATATGTTTAAGGCTGAGATAGATTCTTGATCAGTCGGGGAATCAAAGGGTTGGGGAAAGGGCAGGACAGTGGATGTGAGGAGAGTTGGTTCAGCTATGATCCTATTGAATGGTAGAGCAAGCTCGAGGGGCCGAATGACCTACATGTTTTCTTATTTCTTTTGGTTTTGTGGTCTAATGGGAATAAATCATCAATCAATCTGTGCAACATTAAATAGAAAGAACCATTATTGTGTTCTACTTTGCTTAATATGAGTTTCGGATAATCTGCTGCAGTGCATTTGTGTCCATCACTTTATGTGTACAAACTTTTCCTGAGACAAATGCTTGAGGATCAGACATAAGTATAACCTAACTTGGAGTGAGCACAATCTTGATACAGACCCTGAGCTGAAAGGGTAATAAATAATCAGTTCTTAATTTCTTTTGACTTACCAACCAATCAAATGCTAGTTGAGTACATTAGTACTTCACTAAAGCTTAATCAAGTAGTTGTTGCTTGTGTGTAGACTGTGTGTATAAGCAGAGAAAAACAAATACTTTTTATGGATACTGCTGTTATAACTTTCTAGTGTTGTGACTTGTCATTTTAAATTTTATTTTTAGCAGCTTGAGATTTACCATCTTGTGCAGCATATTATGGATGCCTGTAATTGTACTGTTACATTTTTTCTATGTTAAAATAAATCTGTGTAAAATATCTGGCTTGTCATCAACATTGCCTGCAGATGTCAATCCATAGATCCGACATAAATGTCTGAGACTGCCAGATCTTATATTCCCTTTTTTTGTAAAAGTCCCTAACAGTACACAATCTATTCAGCTATAGAACAAAAGTGACTAACTACGCCAAAGAGGCTAACTAGTTTCTTTAATGCACCACAGCACGAGTAGTAAAAAAAATGTAAAGTGCTAATAAGTTTGAAATAAAAGTATTTGCCCCAAATTTGTTTTCTGTGTGTCATTTGTGCATAGGTTATTGCTTAAATGTTGATGTGCAATGCGTATTTCCACATTAGTTAAAATATGATGAAGATCGATGTTTAGCAAACAATATATCAGAAAAAACAAGGAATTTAAAAGGAAGATGTGATGAAAGGTATTATTCTATATTAACCTTAGAAACTAGCAGCTACTTTTTCACAAGTTGAGATTGGACTATATGATGGAGGCATACAGAACAGGAACAGACCCTTCAGTTTTAAGCAGTCCATGCCAACAATAATCCCAAATGAAACTAATCCCACCTGCCTGCGCCAGGCCCATATCCCATATTTCTTATTCATGTACTTATCTAAAAGTCCTTTAAATGTTCTAAATGTTCCTGCATCCACCATGTCTTCCAGAAGTTCATTCCTCACACGTACCACTCTCTGTTTAAAATAAATTATCTCTCATGTCTTTTTAAAATCTTTTCCTCTTACCTTGAAAGTATGCCCCCTAGTCTTAAAATCCTCCATCCTAGGGAAAAGACACCTGCTATTCACCTTAGCTATGCCCCTCATGATTTTATAAATCTCTCAAAGGGTCACCCAACCTTACAGCTTATCCAAACTCTCCTTATAACTCAAACCCTCCATTCCCAGCAACAACCTGGTAAATCTCTTCTGAATCCTCTCCAGCTTAATAATATCTATCCTATAACAGTGTGGCCAGAACTGGTCACAATACTCCAGAAGAGGCCTCACCAATATCTTGTACAACCTCAACATAATGTCCTAACTAATATACTCAAAGGTGTGAGCAATGAAGGCACGTGTGCTAAATGTCTTCTTAACCACATTATACATGATGTAAACCTCAAAAGATTAGGTCCCTGAACCCTTAGGTCTCTCTGATCTTGAGATTAATTGCAGTCTACTATTAATTCTTTGCTTTAGTTACTTTTTATACAACATAGTTCAGTATCAATAAAATTGATGCTGTTTGTGAGTTTTAGAAGTGGAGTTGAAACATCACTGAGGATTTGAGAGGCTATTGCGATGTCAGTACTGAAAATAACACTGCCATGTGGTGCTGAATTAAACCCCCAGCTATAAGTTTGCTTTGGTAGGAATTGTACAAAAACCTCTCAAAGGAGACACTAACTGCCCTGTGGCCATTTAACAGTTTAACTGGTGTTAAGAGATTGCCTTTCCTGATCCTGCCTCAGAGTTCCTGGCAGTCTTCCTCTATTTCAGGATAGAGGTGTATAGTGTCGGATGGGCCAAGGAGTTTAACTTAGATAAATGTAAGATGTTGCATTTTAGGAAGACAAACTAGGGCAGAACTTATACACATAATGGTAAGGTGCTGGGGAGTGTTGCTGAACATTGAGCTGCGGGTTCATAGTTCCTTGAAGGTCGAGTCACAGATATGATTCGGAGATGCCGGTGTTGGACTGGGGTGTACAAAGTTAAAAATTACACAACACCAGGTTATAGTCCAACAGGTTTAATTGGAAGCACACTAGCGTTCGGAGCGGCACTCCTTCATCAGGTGATTGTGGCCACAATCACTGATGAAGGAGCATCACTCCGAAAGCTAGTGTGCTTCCAATTAAATCTGTTGGACTATAACCTGGTGTTGTGTGATTTTTAACTCGAGTCACAGATAGACAGGGTAATGATGAATGTGTTTGGTATACTTGCCTTTATTGGTTAGTGCATTGAGTTTGGAGGTCATGTTTCAGCTGTGCAAGACATTGGTTAGGCCACTTTTGAAATACTGTGTTCAATTCTGGTCTCCCTTTTGCAGGAAAGATGTTGTTAAACTTGAAAGGGTATGGAAAAGATTTACGAGGGTGTTGCAGGGTTGGAGGATTTAAGCTCTAGGGAGGAGTCTGAATAGGCTGGGGCTGTTTTCCCTGGAGGATGGGAAGCTGAGGGGTGACCTTATAAAGGTTTATAAAATCATAAGGGACATGAATAGGGTGAGTAGCCAAGCACCACACTTTCGATGCTGATCTCCAGTATCTGCAGTCCACACTTTCCCCTGTGTAGCCAAAGACTTTTTCCCAAATCTAGAGGGCATATATTTAAGATGAGAGGGGAAAGATTTAAAAAGGACATAAGGAGTAAATTTTTCGCACAGAGGGTAGTGCATGTATGGAACATATATAAATTGGAGGGGTTGAGAGGGATCTGGGCTAAATGGGACTAGATTAATTTAAGGATATCTGGTCAGCATGGACGAGGGTCTGTTCCCATGCTGCACAGTTCTATGAATCTATGACTCTGAGTATTTGGGTATGTATTTGGGAAGATTGCACTGCGTGCCAAGCCTGCAAGCCTTGGCAATTTGTGTGGGTGCTGATCTTTGAGAAGGTATGGGCGAAAGTAGAACATTATGGTTGGATGCTTGATATGAGCCTCCTGCTGACCAGTTAAATCCCAGCAGCAGGATAAAGTCAAAAGTAAGATGTGGTTGCCCACTTTAGGTTGGCAATTGTCCGACAGCCATGTGAGCTTTTCAATGCCACCAATGTTGTTAGTATAATTGTAATAGGGGAAAGGATAGGTAGCTATTGCCAGGCAGAGTTTAGATCAGAGTGGTGCTTGAAAAGCACAGCAGGTCAGGCAGCATCCGAGAGCAGGAAAATCAATGCTTCGGGCAAAAGCCCTTCATCAGGAATGGTGAGGTGCCCTGAAAATCTCCAACACAGCAAAACAGTGTAAACCTCTCCCTTGATTGAATGACAAACACCGAAGCGGCCAAATAGGAGACTGCTTCCAGAAACATCACTGAGCTTGTCTTACTGCCAGTAAATGCAATGCAAGTTAATAATCTCCTGCTTCACCTGGACAGGCTCTTCAGCCAGCTAAGAATAGATCCTTGTGAATATAGGATCGTATATTTCTATGGACTTTGCAACCCTGACACGATGACCATGTGGAGGTCCTGAGACAACACTCACCTGACAGTAAGACAAGCTCAGTGATGTTTCTGGAAGCAGTCTCCTATTTGGCCACTTCTGTGTTTATCATTCAATCAAGGGAGAGATTTGCACTGTTTTGCTGTGTTGGAGGTTTTCAGGGCACCTCACCATTCCTGATGAAGGGCTTTTGCCCGAAGCATCGATTTTCCTGCTCTCGGATCCTGCCTGACCTGCTATGCTTTTCCAGCACCACTCTGATCTAAACTCTGGTTTCCAGCATTTGCAGTCCTCACTTTTGCCTTGCTATTGCCAGGCAGCCTGCCTATTGGATTTAACAAGCCCCTCGCTTCAAACCCATGGTTGGGGGTGGATAACATCTCACCCATAATTTCCAGAAGAAAAGTGAGATTAATCTAAATAATGTTGATAAGGGGGATATTTCAATGGCATTATCCAACTGATGTGATTCCTCCAAATCATCTGATGTTCAAGGTTTGATTGAGTTTTAAGGATCTTGAAAAGCAGTGGCTGGGTAATTAGTGAGCAAAAATCGGGGCAAATAACCTTTAAATCAGACCATTTAGTTTTGGTACAATTTTTCATATAAAGGCTGGTAGGTGTGGAAATCTCTCCCACAAAAAAAACATGAGCTCCATTAATAATTTCCAACCCTTAAACTGATAGGCACTTGCTGAACTGTGCAACAAGAGGATATGGAGCAGGTGATTGGAGTCGAGATGTTGATCGGCCATAATTTCACTGAATAGCAGAATTTGTCCAAGAATTCCTAAGTTTTGATTAAACTTGACTTGTTAAAATAGCAAAAATAATAATTTCTGTGAAGCATCATGAATGTACAGTGATAATTTGCTAAGGAAATGCAAGGACAATTTAGCTCATGAAAAGGAACTGTTATTCAGTACAATCGCATAAAATCATCCAGCTCTTTTATTTGTCATTATGGCTCTCATTCTGGATGGCATCTCTTTTACTTCCACATGATATTGGATCATTGAATGGGAACAATGAATTTATGATGAACAATCTAATGAGTACATCAGGCTGCAAGACGACTGAGTTACTTCTACTGGTGTAGTAATGAATTACTTGAAATTCTGTACCTTTTTTGTGTATGTTTTAGTATATATATTAAATTAATATTATGCTTTTGCATGTTTATTAGTTATGACATGATAGAACAAGATTATAATCCAATCATTTTCAAATCATTTATTATGAACACTGATAGCATTTCAGTCGGTGCTAATCTGCCACATTATCTAATTAAACATTTTTTTAGCATGCATTTATTCCAGATATCTAACCACTCTCGGCCACGGTATTTGCTGTATGGAATTTCAGTTGTTGCTTGATGCTCAGTTTTAACAATTTGACTGATTGTATTCACCAGACCTTTAGACCTCTTATCATTTTAAGTATAATAAATATGAAGCTCGGATAACATATCATCTCAGCAACCCAAAGCTTGACTTAAGCAACACTTGATTTGATCAAATTAAATATTGGTATTTTACAGTGATGCAGCTTCACTGTTTAATGTGACAATGGTCTCGCAAGTATCATACAGTCATTGAAATTGTTTGGATAACCTGTTTAAAAGTGGAATTTGTATTTTGTTTTCTAATGTGTTAGGTGTGACCTGTAAGAGTTTGCATTTTGGATTTAGGGACTTTGCCCTTTCTTTGCAGCTTTCAGAAACAGTTAGTCTCACATCACGCATAGGCAGCTGAGCTTTCAGGAATTGTTAGTCTCATTTCAGCTCAAACTGCATTTTCCAGCAGCTTCCTTGACTGTGGTTTTATAGTCTACAGAGGGTTCAATCTCCAATAGAGCTTGAAGAGGAATATTCGGCATCAGCACAGGGAAATAAGATTATTTGTAATATCCTTTTCTCCCACTGTTTATTGTGCTGAATTTGGGTATAAGCAGCTGGCACTGAAGATAACGGCAGCAAAAGTGACTTGATTAATTCCTGCATCTGGTGAGAAATAACACATTAATTTGATATGGCAAGATCTTTGGAGGATGCTGGCTAAATGTTACTTTTTTAAAATCAGTATCATCTCCAATCTTGTGTCCGGAAGGTGGTCGACAAGGCATTCATTGTCTGAACAAAAAATATGTTTTTGGAAGAACAACCGATAATTAACATAAGGGAAAGCAAGTGCATTAAAATTAGCCACAATTATTTTCAAGAGGAGAGCCTCAGGAGACACTGTTACCAGGGGAACATAAGCAAGGAGGGGTCATGCAAATAGTTGCATACCAGACAGAAAGATAAGCACATGTAAAATGCTGGAAGTATTGTTCAGACATGCTTCAGCACAGATACACTATGCTGCACACACATTCACAGAAGCAGGCTGTTTTCATGTAGGAATCTGAATGACTTAATCTTACCGATATTTGAAACAGTGAAAGATTTTTACTTGGGGACCTAATATGAATCTACATTTCTAATATATTTAATGGATAAATTGACAAAAATGAAATTTGTCATGAAGTTTAACTTCTACCTCTAGTATTTAAATCTAACTCTGGATCATGCATTGAAGAATTATTAGGTGTAAATCACTTCTGAAAAATCTATGACAAGATGGCAAATATTAAATATCCTCTGTCCAGAACCTTAAAATCCCTTGCCATGTATTGAACAATTTTTCTCTTCATATGTGATTTGTATGCAGAGTTTATGCGAAAATTGCTGAACTTGATTGTGAGTTTGAATAAACAATGATTCCGAGCTGAGACAGTGAATCATTTAGCCAAGTGAACATTCCAGTTTTGATGCTTTATCATCCATATCAGGTTAACTGATCTCAGCTGAAGAATCAGTAAAAGCACTTCCAAGGATTCCATATTCCTGGTTTAGGAATGAAGAAAGTAGATCTAGAAATAGAAGAAATGTCAGTGTACTCTTGTGAAGCGTGTTGAAGTGAACACCTATTGAAGGGTCACGTGAGTCTGGCTATTTGCAGAAACTCATTGCCAAGCTCACACTTTAAATTCAATATAAATGACTATGATTATAGTACAGCCTGCACACTGCCAGCATTTTTGCTTCACACAAGTCCTCTCCAATTCCATTTACTTCAGCTGACTCTATCAACAGAGCTGCTTTCTTCTTCATACTTATCTGGCATTCCTTCAAACTTATTACTGCTGTCACCTCAATCATATGATGGTAGCAGCATGTTCCAGGTTCTGTCACTCTTGGTAACAAATGGTAGAATTTAATTTAGGTGATGTCCACCTCTCTGATTTGTTGTATTAAATTGAGGGAGGTGGCTCATCACCAAGTGGTCTCTCAGCAACCCATAAGCAAACCCAATGAGATTATGTTTTTCAAGGGCTTCTCACATGTTGCCAATTGAATGCCAGCCGTCACTAAAGTAGGTATTAATTAGCAGAGGCTATAAAGTAGGTATTAATTGTCTCTCCTGCTACAGGCTTGCCTTTTGGGGGGGAGGAGGAGCGGGGAGGTGGATAATAATAATAATAATGATGAGGAGGAGGAGGAGGAGGAGAATATTACGTTCTGCCTGAAATTTCCCCTATTGGATATTTTTTCACCCATCTTGTATTATTGACTTTGTTTTGGGTCAACTGAAAAGTCCAAGAACTTCTGTCTGTTAAAACCTATGATAATGTCTTTTTAAAAAACTTGCTTTAACTCATATCTCAATCTTTTGTTTGTATTGTTTTGTAATTTACCTATTTGTGTAAAGAACTGATAGCATGTTTGCCATCTCTGGAACTAACATCTGGATATTGGTATTTGATGACATACCTGTCATTTGTTGTAGCTTTTATGTATAAATAATAGGAACGTCAATTGTTTCGACAGTAAGCTGCGCATGGTCAGGAGGGAGAGATTACGTCTGCAGTGAGACACAGTCTGAGTGAGGACATAGGTTGGGAAATTTGGAGGCAGCAAAAGAATTCGATACAGAGGGGAAGATATACTTTTTTATTTTTGTGGCTCATCATTTATAAGTCTTTCTACAGGATACATGGAAGCCCAGGATTGGAGCCAATCATAAAAGAAGGAGTGACGTCTCAGGAAAACCATAAGTTATTGGTTGGGAATAACAACTAATTTGACTGCATAATATAGACTATTTTCAGACTGAAGGTAAACAGGGGAAACATTTACAAGTTGTAACCTAACGCCAAGTAGGAACTCTTTAAAAATCAAATAAAGAATGAAGTAAATAAAATGTAATATACCTGCATGATGTGGGGGCTAATGGACCCCATTTGGGTCATAGTGACCACATCTGTAGCAAGTTGCTTGAGAAACTCAGGCTCAGAGTTGACGAGCTGGAGACCAAACATTGTGATACATCAGGGAGGGAGGAAGTTACCTTGATGCTGTGTTTCAGGAGACAGTACCACCCCTTAACTACCTCCAATTTCATTAATGGACAGGGTCAGGAGGGTGTGAGTACAAGCGAGGCAGGTTGAAGAAGCTGAAGGCTTGAGT
The DNA here is from genome assembly GCF_004010195.1 of Chiloscyllium plagiosum. NCBI lineage: Eukaryota > Metazoa > Chordata > Chondrichthyes > Orectolobiformes > Hemiscylliidae > Chiloscyllium > Chiloscyllium plagiosum. Next base: position 21,335,629 of record NC_057722.1, on the reverse strand, counting down.
TTGTGTAGCAGGTTTGAGATTCTGATTTCCTGTCTGGGTGAGAGTGGGGCCTATAGGGAAGATGAGCTAACTGACCAAAGCACAGAGGGCCATTCAAGAAGGGGGAGGAAGGAGAAATGTAGTTGTAATCCAGGATACTTTGTCAGGGGCTTAAACACTGATTTCTGTGACCAGGATCGAGAGTCCTAAAGGCTGTATCGTCTGCCTGATGCCCAGGTTCAGGATATCATATCTGGGCTGCAAAGGACCCTGGAGTAGGAGAGAGAAAGATCCAGTTGTTGTGGTCCATGTAGATACAAATGATATTGGTAGAAAGAGGAATTTACCATAACAAGTAATAGGATAGAAAGTATGATTTGGAGGTGCCAGTGTTGGACGGGGGTGTACAAAGTTAACAATCATGCAACACCAGGTTATAGTCCAACAGGTTTAATTGGAAGCACTAGCTTTCAGAGCACTGCTGCTTCATCAGGATAAAAGGTATGGAAGGGTCAAGAATCTAACTTTAGACACAGCAGATAAGGGGACAACTGGGAAAAGGAAGACAATAAATGCAGGTCTGAGGGTGTCATACAGAAATGCACGCAGAAAACAAAACAAGTTAAATGAGTTTGTAGCATACATTGAAATCGGCAGTTATAATGTTGTAGGTATCACAGAGATGTGGCTGCAAGGGGATCAGGGCTGGGAACTAAATATCCAAGGATCCATGTTCTTTGAAAGGGCAGGCAGATGAGCAGTGGGAAGAGTGTGGTGCCGGAAAAGCACAGCAGGTCAGGTCTGGAAGCCTCATTCCTGATGAAGGGCTTTTGCCTGAAACATCGATTTTCCTGCTCCTCGGATGCTGCCTGATCTGCTGTGCTTTTCCAGCACCACTCTAATCTTGACTCTAATCTCCAGCATCTGCAGTCCTCACTTTCACCATGGGGGAAGGAAAACCCATTTTGCCTGCAGACCACTTGCTTCCAAGCACCATGTTTGTCTTTAGCCAAAGAGAGCCTATCCATAATGCCACAGCTACTTCAAACTTGGCCACACTCAGGAACGGACAGTAAAAGAGCCATTACCTAAGCCTTTACTGACCGCAGGAACATGCTATCTCGCTGACCTAATGAGATTCACTGCCTGACACTGGCATCGCAGCTCCTGAAGCCCTGAGGTGCTCCCTATCTCCCTAGGAACTCAGTCACCACAATGCCCATGCAGACTAAATGGCACAGGGTACTTGATATGGATGCTCACTGCCCTGTGAAATTATAGCAGCCATGATGCTGAATATTAGCACCCATTTCAGTGGATTAACTAACCTCGTGTTGTCATTGTTAACTGACTGATACTGCTGGACTAGCAGCATTGTTTCTATCAACTGTGATTGAAACTGTATTGGGGAGAAAGTGAGGTCTGCAGATGCTGGAGATCAGAGCTGAAAAACGCAGCAGGTCAGGCAACATCCAGGGAACAGGAGAATCGACGTTTCGGGCATAAGCCCTTCTTCAGGAATGAGGAAAGTTTGTCCAGCAGGCTAAGATAAAAGGTAGGGAGGAGGGACTTGGGGGAGGGGCGTCGGAAATGTGATAGGTGGAAAGAGGTCAAGGTGAGGGTGATAGGTCAGACGGGGGTGGGGG
>NC_057722.1:21312536-21333700 GCF_004010195.1 Chiloscyllium plagiosum | reverse complement strand
CCGGGGGTGGAGGTTGGGTCGGTGGGGGGTGTAGATCTGACAAGGGAGTGGCGGAGGGAGTGGTCTGTACGGAAGGCTGGTAGGGGAGGGGAGGGAAATATATCCTTGGTGCTGGGGTCTGTTTGGAGGTGGCGGAAGTGACGGTGGATGATGCGCTGTACATGGAGATTGGTGGGGTGGTAGGTGAGGGCCAGTGGGGTTCTGTCCTGGTGGGGTTTGGAGGGGCGGGGCTCAAGGGCGGAGGAGCGGGAAGTGGAAGAGATGCGGTGGAGGGCATCGTCGACCACGTCGGGGGGGAAATTGCGGTTTTTGAAGAAGGAGGCCATTTGGGTTGTACGTTTTTGAAACTGTATTGTCTTGTAATTAACATCGACCATTTGTAACCCTATAAGAACTGACTGTACCTGAAGCTCGGGGAAGAAGGTCTTGACTCAGCTGTGCAGAGTGTCCATTTTGCATACGTGCGGTCAATTTCTCTTCCCACAATATTGTGAATTAAACCAGATTTTGTCAATCTCACAACATCCGTGTATGGGCTTTATTTACAGTTGGACAATTCGACGGCAGAGTTGCCTTGTTAGTATGAAATGAAATGAAATCAACAGCAAAGAAGTGATATAAAGTCAAAAGGCATGAAAACTGTGTGGGTAGAGTTGAGGAATGGCTCAGGGGTAAAGATCCTGATGGCCTCTGGCAGTAGTCAGGATGTGGGGAAGAAAATAAATCTGGAGGTAGAAAAGACGTGCAAGAAAGACACTATTACAATGATTATAGGACACTTCAAGAGGCAGATGAAATGGGAAAATCAGGTTAGTAGTGGATCTCAGGGAAAGAAAATTGTGGAATGTCTACGAGACAGTTTTTTTGGAGTAGCTTGTGGTAGACCCCACGAGGGAACAAGTAATTCTGGATGTGGTGATGTGTAATGAGACAGGACTTGATGAGGGAGCTTAAGGTGAAGGAGGTCCGAAGGGAGAGTGACAGTAATATGATAGAACTCACCCTGTCGTTTTCAAGGGAGAAGCGGGAATCAAAAGTAATGGAATTACGATTGAATAAAGGTAATTACAAAGACATTCATTCATCCCTGGAACATCTGAACAGCAAGGACACCAACATCAGACTCCTGCTGATTGTTTACAGCTCCACCTTCAACACCATCATCCCCTCCAAACTGATCTCAAAACTCCGAGATCTCAGCTCAGCCCTCTGCAACTGGATCTTCCATTTTCTGACTCACAGACCGCACTCAGTGAAGATAGACAACTGCACCTCCTCCATGATAATCCTGAACACTGGCGGCCCCCATGGATGCGTTCTCAGCCCCCTACTATCCTCCCTGTACACCCACGACTGTGTAGCGAAATTCCAAATGAACGCCACCCATACGTTTGCTGATGACATCACCTTAGTATGAAACCACAGATATCTAACGAGGATTAGACATAATACAGAAAGGATATAGAAGGCTTGGTGACATGGTGCAATGAGAACAACCTCTCAATGTCGGCAAAACTAAAGAACTGGTCATTGATTTGAGAGAAGAGGAAGGAGAACACACCCTATATACATCAATGGAGCTGAGGTTGAGAGAGTGGAGAGCATCAAGTTCCTTGGAGTGATGATAACTGATAACCTGTCCTGGACTTTCCACATAGATGTGACAGTTAAGGCATAACAATGCCTCTTCTTCCTCAGGTGGGTCAGGAAATTTGGCATATTCAAAAAGATCTTCATAACTCTTACAGAGGTACCATTGAAAGCTTACTGTCAGGGTCATAATAGCCTGGTACGGTAACTGCTCTTCCCAGGACCATAAGGAAGTACAGAAGGTTATATGCACAGCCCAGACCGTCACTGATGCCAACCTTCCATCCGTGGTCTCCACTTACATGGTTCGCTGCCGCAGAAAGTCTGCCAACATCATCAAAGACGTATCACATCCCAGTAATGACCACCTCCAATCTTTTCCATCAGACAGATGCTATAAAAGCTGGAACATACACATCAAAATGTTCAAGAACATCTTCTTCCCTGCCAATATTAGACTGATGAATGGACTCTCTAGCTTCAAATAATGCTGACCTTGCTAATGTGGACTTTCCTAGCATAAGCCTTGTGCTGTGTGACCTGTACACCTCTGTCCAAGTTGTGTTTTTCACTCTATAATCTGTATGACTTTGCTTACTATGATCTGCCTGTACTGTTTCTAAACAAAACTTTTCATTGTACTTAGCTACAGGTAACAATAAATCAAATAAATAAATAAATGAGGGAGGCACTGGCTAGAATGGTTTGGAAGGGGACCCTAGCAGGGAAGATGATGGAGCAGCAATGGTAGGAATTGCTGTGGGTAATTCGGGAGACAGCAGAAATTCATTCCAAGGAAGAAGAAACATACTAAGGAAAGGATAAGGCATCCGTGGCTGACAAGGGAAGTCAGGGACAGCATAAAAACAAAAGAAAAAGCAGGTGGTGAAGATTAGTGGGAAGCCAGAGAATTAAGAAGTTTTTAAAAGACCAGCAAAGGATAATTAAAGCTGTGATAGAGAATAGAAGAGGAAATATGAGGGTAAGCTAGTTAGTAATATAAAAGGAGATTGCAAGTTTTTTTGTTAGATAGAGAAAAGGTGAGAGAGAGAGAGACAAGTGTGGGTGTTGGACCACTGGATAATGAGGCTGAAGGAGTAGCAATGAGGAAAAAAGAAATGGTAGAACTGAATAGACAGTTTGCATCTGTCTCCATGATGGAAGACAACAGCAGCATGCCAGAACTTAGATTCATGGAGCCATAAAAATGTATAGCACAGAAACAGATACTTCGGTCCAACTCGTCCATGCCGACGTGATATCCCAACCCAATCTAGTCCCATCTGCCAGCACCCGGTCCATATCCGTCCAAACCCTCCCTGTTCATAAACCCATCCAGATGCCTTTTAAATGTTGCAATCGTACCAACCTCTATAAGGTCACCCCTCAACCTCCCACGCTCCAGGGAAAACAGCCCCAAGCTATTCAATGTCTCCCTATAACTCAAATCCTCCAATCCTGCAACATCCTTGTAAATCTTTTCTGAACCTTTTCAAGTTTTTGGAGTACTTGGAAGTGTATGGTAAAATCGGGCTGAGTCAGCATTACTTCGTCAAGGGGAGGTCATGCCTGACAATTCTATTAGAATTCTTTGAGGAGGTTATAGACCAAGTTAGACAAAGGAGAGCCAGTGGACATGATCCATTTGAATTTCCATAAAACTTTTGACCAGGTACCACAGAGGAGGCTATTAAATAAGATACTGTATTAGGGGGCAAGATACTGGCAGAAGGCAGAGAATGGGGATAAAGGGGTTTCTTTCAGGATTGTTTCTAGTAACTCGTTGAGTTCCACAGGAGTTAGTGTTTGGACCACAACTATTCATGTTACACATTAACAATTCAGATGAAGGAACTGAGGCATTGTTGCTAGGTTTGCTGATGACATAAAGATAGATGGAGGGGCAGATAGTATTGAGGAAGTGTGGAGACTATAGAAAGATTTGGCCAGCTAGGAGAAAGAAGAATAAATGTGGACACCATTTTTTAAATAAGGAAAGGCTTTGGAAATCGGAAACACAAAGAAATTTGGGAATATTAGGATTCTCTTAAGGTTCACAGATAGGTTCAGTTAGCAGTTAGGAAGGCAAATGCAATGTCACCACTAATTTCAATAAAGTTCGAATACAAGAACAGAGATATATTACTGATGCAGTGTAAGGGTCTGGTCAGACCATATTTAGAATATTGTAAGTGGTTTTGGCACGATACCTAAGGAAAGATGTGCTGATGTTGAATGGAGTCCAAAGGAGGTTTACAAGAATGCTCCCAGGGTTGAAGGGCTTGCCACATGAGGATCGGTTAAGGACTCTGGGTTTGTACTCGTTGTACTTTACAAGGATGATTTCATTTGATTTATTGCAGTCACATGTACCTCGGTACAGTGAAAAGCTTTGTTTTGTGAACAATACAGGCAGATCATACGGTGTTCAGACAAGAGGTAATCCTTACAGATTTAGAATTTAGGTTTAAATGTGCAGAAAGGTTGTGAGAATAAGATCTGCTGTTGAGAGCTCATAAAGAGCCACCCAGTGTCAGCACAACCTTGAATCAATTTGGGAGGAGGATCTGATTGAAATTTACAAAATACTGAGATGTGGATGACATGGACACGGAGAGTATGTTTCCACTAATAGGGGAGACTAGGACTTGATGACACAGCCTCCGAGTGAAGGAACAACCCTTTTGAACTGAAATAAGGAGGAAGTTCTTCATCCAGGGAGTGGTGACACTGTATAACCCATTGCTGCAGAAGGCTCTAAAGGCTAAGGCGTGGAATGTACTTAAGGTAGAGATTGATAGGTTCTTGATTAGTAAGGGGATCACGTATTACTGGGAGAAGGCAGGAGAATGGAGTTGAGAAGCATCAGCCATGATCAAATGGTGCAGACTCAATGGGCTGAATGGCATAATTCAGCACCTATATCTTAAGGGCAGACAATTCAGGCTCATTGTGTTGTGGTACAATATGGGTGGCACGGTGGCTCACTGGTTAGCACTGGAGCCTCACAGCACGAGGGTCCCAGGTTCAATTCCAGCCTCAGGCGACTGTCTGTGTAGAGTTTGCACATTCTCCCCATGTCTGTGTGGGTTTCCTCCAGGTCCTCTGGTTTCCTCCCACAGTCCAAAGATGTGCAGGTCAGGTGAATTGGCCATACTAAATTGCCTATAGTGCTAGGTGCATTAGTCAGAGGTAAATGGGTCTGGGTGGGTTGCTCTGCGGAGGGCCTGTTTCCCCACTGTAGGTAATCTAATGACAAATAACCACGAGACTCGGGTACAAGTTGTAATTATTTATTCAAGCATGTAGGTAGAACCAGTCTTAGGCAGTTTAATACTGTACCCCGAGAAACTGCAAGTGCTCATTCCTTATTTATACCTTAAATCACCTTGGCATGGCCCTTGCCAGTCTTTACACCTATCCTGATGAACATTTCTGATGAATGGCTTACGCACGAAATGTCAACTCTTCTACTCCTCAGATGCTGCCTGACCTGCTGTGTTTTTTCAGCACCACACTTTTCAAATCTACACCTACCCTGTCTGGAGTACATATGTTAATCTTTTGTTCTGCTCTTTTTGACTTGTATCTTACTTTGTTAAAAGATACTTTGAACTGAAACCATTTAATCCTTTCCAATACATATTATTCCAGTTCTGAGGAAGGGTCATTGGATCTGAAACATTATCTCTGATTTCTGTCCACAAATGCTGCTGGACTCGCTGATTTTTTCCAGCAATTTCTGTTTTTGTTTCTGATTTCCAGCAACAGCAATTCTCTCTCGGTTTTTATTTTACATTTCATTCTTCCAGACCATTAATCTAAAAGGTGTGCTGTTCTTTCTAAAATAAAATCAATCTGTTCAGAGATGTTATGACACATCACTCGAACAGGTGGGACTTGAACCCAGCTCTCCTGGCCTGGAGGTAAGGCCACTACCACTGCCTGCCATTTTGGTAAAACTGAGAACCAATTTTGGTGCCATCACAATTCAGAGCTCATTTCCACATCAACTATACAGCACTAAAGAAGAAATAAAAAATTAAAACAGGCATCCAAATACTGAATGCTGGGGACAAATGTTCAAAAGTCATCTTACTTTCACGTATAGCCCCTCAGCTATTTTGGTCAAAAATGTTGAGGCAAATCAAGAATTAGAGAAAGAAAGTAAACAGTGAAAAATAAAGGTAGCTTTTCGAGTACATGCAGATTCAAAGTTATACTTAGTTGAGAAATGGTGAAATGTACCAGTCATGGAGCTGGTCACCCTCCCATATCTCGTCTACTAACCATTATTCATGTATATGAACAAAAACAGCCAGGTACAACTTGTTTATTTTCTTGTTGCAAATGCTTGTTTTCCAGTTGTGGTTACTGTTTAGTTATCAGGAGTGAGTACTGTGATCATATCTTTTCATTTTCCAAATCCTCAATTTCTTTTGCACCCAACAATTTCTGGGCTAAGACAAGGAGGCCTCTTGCCCCCATCTAGCCGATTAAGCCTTAAGTATTTTAGCAACTGAACTCTTTTAATCCCAATTGTCTTTCTTTACTCCATATTCTTTAAAGCCCTATATTCTCAATTACGTTTCTCAACATTAAACATCTCAATTGACTGGGACAAAGTCCTCCATGTTTTCCCAACCCTGTGTCTAAGTTCTTTTTTCTAGACAGACGTGGTCGGGATATCTTGAGTTCTAAATTCTTGTCATTTTCTCTTATCTGGATTCTCCTGACCTGTTAGCTTAATTAATTGAAAGTTTATTAAAAATTAATTTGTCTCAACCAAATCTCTAGTACAAATTTGATGAACCAATGCTGAATTTTCTGCAAAGCAAGCATACGGTTTCAAGGGTGGGATGTCCAAATTATGTATTTTCTAAATGAATGTTTTGAGAAATATTTTGGAAAATTACAGTAGAACACCTCATATTTTGCACTTTAAAATATTGCAACAAAGGTATACATTCTAACAGATACAACAGTACAAGAAAGGGATTGAACGCAAGACGTTACTAATCCAAATGACACAGCAGTACTCCAAATGTGCAGCTGTTATAATGCTGGCTTTCATATCTGGAGGATTGGAGTATAAGGACATAGAAGTTATGCAGCTGCTTTACAAAACTGGTTAGACATCACTTGGAGTACTGTGGGCACATCTGGGCAGCACATCTGAGGAAGGATACATTGGTCTTGGAGGGAATGCAACCTAATTTGCAAGAATGAAACCTTGATTTCAGGGTTTTTAGTTATGAAGAGTGATCGTACAATCAAGCCTGGTTTCTCTAAAGTTTAGAAGGTTAAAAGGGTGATCTGATTGAAGTCTTCAAAGTATTAATGGGCAAAGACAGTGTAGCGAGGGGCAGCACAGTGGCTCAGAGATCAGGGTGGCACAGTAGCTCAGTGGTGGTGGCACAGTGGCTCAGTGGTTAGCACTGCTATCTCACAGCGGCAGGGTCCAAGGTTCAATTCCAGCTGTGTGGAATTTGCACATTCTCCCCACATCTGCTCCAGGTGCTCCGGTTTCCTCCCACAGTCCAAAGATATACAGGTTAGGTGAATTGGCCATGCCAAATCGCCCATAGTGTTCGGGGATGTGAAGAAGTCAGGGGAAATATAGAGTGGTAGGGGAATGCGTCTGGGTGGGATACTCTTTGGAGGGTTGGTGTGGACTTGTTGGGCTAAATGGCCTGTTTCCACACTGTAGGGATTGAATTATTCTATGAGATAAGATAAGCCGTTTCCACTGGTTGGTGATTCTAAGGGCATAATCTAAAAATTAAGACTAGACCATTCAGGAGAGATGTTATCAAGTATTTATACACACAGAGAGCGATGAAGGTTTGGAACCCTCTTGCACAACTGGCATTGGATACAGGATCAGTTGTTAATTTTAAATCTGCGCTACATAAAACTTTGTTAAGAAAAGGTATTAAGAGATTTGAGCCACAGATCAGCCATTGGCTCATTGAATGGTGGAGTGGGCTCAAAGGGCTGAATGACCTACTCCTGGTTCTATGTCCTTTTTACTACCACATAAAGATAAGTCTGTCCTGAGTACTTTAAGAAATTAAATGTAAGTTTTGAAACTATTATTTGTCAGATTGTATGTGGGTAGTCAAAGGAACATATTCGATAAAATAACTTTTGTTCATAACATTATTTCCACTGTATTGTGTTTCACTGCTGTTACTCTACTCTGAACTTTGTGAAGGTCACTGAATCACAGTCAATAAACAGAACAGTTTGCTGCCGAAACTAGAAAGGAAAGGAAGAATGTCTTGACAACTAGATGAAAGGAAAGAAATTCTTTCTTTCTTTGAGATTTCTCTCATAATCTACACAAGTATGAGGTTTTATTGTCTGTCTTCTGAGCTGATGTCGTTCTTTCATACATTTTTCTCTGTATTCTGTAATCTCTTTTTGAACACATTTTAAATATAAATCTACAATGAGGAAACAAGTCTTTGTTATTTTTTAAACTATTGAAAGCAGAAGTCATAACATGTTCCAACCTCAGGTATAAAATCCAGGAATTCAATTTCACTTTAATCTCTAGTTAATGACCTTAGTTGACTGTATCTTTTGCACTGTTGCAGTTGCCATGAGAAAACTGAACATGGGAATTACCAAATTATTCTCAAAGAAGCAACTACAAGATTTCACTTTTTGTAAATTTAATAGAAATCTGAATTAACATACAAGCACAAATTGATAAGCAAACAATAGTTCAAATTAAAGGACAAATTTCACTTTAAATGCACATAAAAGAAATATGCTTACACAACTGTAAGAATTCACATCATTGCTGCACAACTGTCATGCCACATGGCTACAAATACAATATGCTGTTGTACATTGTGGAGGTGTTGGATTCAGGTGGACCAAGTCAGAGGTCACACGACACCAGGTTATAGTCCAACAGGTTTACTTGAAATGACAGGCTTTTGGACTTCTGGTCCTTCATTAGATAAAGAGTGTATTCACATGAGCTAGGTCAAGAGTCTTATCCATAAAACAGCTTTTACCTGGAAGGTGATGTGTATGATTATTAGCAAAAGAGCATGCTTGTATGGACCCAGGTCACAACACTCCTAGTAGGATAGCTTTCCAGAATTCATGATTCAACAAGTAATCTAATCTCTAATCTAAACTGACCAATTAATAACACTACAGTTCGGTCATTTCTAGGAAAACAACTGACCCTTTAGCATTGCTAAGCTATTCACACAGTTTCCAGGCATTTTTAACCAGCTCACGCTTTACTTAGATTAGATTCCCTACAGTGTGGAAACAGGCCCTTCAGCCCAACAAGTCCACACCGACCCTCCAAAGAGTAACCCACCCAGACCCATTGCACCTAACACTATGGGCAATTTAGCATGGCCAATTCACCTGATCTACACATCTTTGGACTGTAGGAGGAAACTGGAGCACATAGAGGAAACCCACGCAGACACAGGGAGAATGTGCAAACTCCACACAGACAGTCGCCCAAAGCTGGAATTGAACCTGGGTCCCTGGCACTGTGAGTCAGCAGGGCTAACCACTGAGCCACTGTGCCACCTAAGAACTTTCCAAGAATTCCATGCTTAGTTTCTCCCTAAAAGAACAAATTGACATCGTTCTGAAACTGAATAGCTCCTCCTCTGCACAAGAATTCATAGTGTTCCTTTTTTTTGTCTTTTCCTACTTTCGTTTTGCATTTGTGTCTGTGTACTGATTGGTTTCACCATCCAGCTTTTCTGCTTCTAATTTTCCTTTATATCTTTCCTCACGGTTTCTTTCTAAATTTCCTTCCTGCTGGTACTCCGACAAGGTCTTGTTCCTTCTTCCTAAGTTTGTATAAATATTTTTAAGGCCATGTTAGAGTTTGATTACCAAGAGAATAAAAGATCATTGCGGATATGCTGGAATGTAAAGCTGAAATTGAAATCAGATGAGTCATTTTTGTTCCTTGTTTATATGTGGGTAGGACACGTTATCAGTTCACATGGACCTTCTCATCCAAGAAGATTACAGTGATCCATTTATAATCAATGTAAACAACAAAAAGTCCTTTTAAAATTCTTAAAGCAATCATAGAGTCCACAAATGTTACAGAAAAGTTACCAAATGACTGCATAACATCCAGGTCAAACATCATGACAAATGTTGATAGATTATTATTAGTCTAAATATTATATTCAAATCCCAGATTCTTATGTTAACTGATGATACTTTACCATTAGACTATTAGAACAAGCTGGCCAGTTATAACAGCAGCCTCTGGCAACAAAAAGCAATTCAGTGGCATTACTGCTTCTTTCTCCTATTGGGCATCTGTTGCTATGAGATGAATGGAAAGGAGAAAAGTGAAAATTGTGCTTTTCTTTCAGGAATGTAGAAGTGCTGAACTTCGTCTTAACAGAAAAGGATAGAGGAGATTGGACCAAACTCCTATTGATTTCTGGACAACTTAGAAATATTGCAGGAGGGGATAGAGAAAAGTGAAAGATAGCAAGAGGCCAGAGGCCAGATAAGAGACTGAGAAGCCCAAAGGGAATTTCAAAAAAGGCCTTTCTGGACCAATCATATTCAAGACAAGGCCAATAGATTTCACTTACTCCAGTGTTGAACCAGTCACCTTAAGATAATGTAAAAAGGAATGAGAGATTGAAAACTCTAATTTTGAGGGAGATAACCATAAAGAAAAATTGAATCCTGTGAGTATTTTCTGACAAGTAACAGAGAAAGGTAAGAATGTACTGAGTTGTGTGCAGAATGTTAAACTGCACAGATAAAATGTCATATGGAGAAAGGTTAGCACTTTCTGATGCCTTGTTAACAGATTATTGATTGAGATGTAGTCCTGAAAACTGAGGGTACATTCAGGATAGACTCAACACAAGGTTTCTCTGTGAATATTCCTGGCCATTAAACTTCTTTTCACTCTGTGATTTTCTAATGAATTCTAAGCCTTTTATTGTGCTCTTTGTTTTAGCCTTGGTATTTTTGAACATTTATGGCCAGAACTGCTTTCATTTTTTTTGTTGGTTGCAAAGGACCCTGCGTCAATATTGTATTCTCATACTGAAAACAGTGAACTGCAAATGCCACATGGGTATCAGTCTCAAGCCTGTTTGCTGTCCCATTTTTAATCAAATGAGGGACATTTGTTCTATTGGCTTTCTTTTGACACTGCGATTAGGTCCTTTGCATTACCATGTTAAAGGACCATGATATCAACCCTTGCTGACTTGTCCAGATTTTACGGACAAGTCGATGACAAGTCAAACACGTTGAATAAAGCTGAAAGTAAACAGTTGTGCCAAGTACAATGTGGTAATTTTTATCTCTCGGACTTACAGAATTCTTCAGCAGAAGTGCAGAGCCACAAAGGAGTAGTAGGGATATTAAGGACAATGACTGAAAGCATGATCAAAGAGCTAGATTTTGGAGGGAGATGTCGAGAAGCAGAACTATTTAGGAATAGCATCCTAAAGCGTTAGGTAAAGATGTCTGAAAAATCCACCACAAACATGTATGGAAACCAAGGGGGACACTCACAGTGAATAAGAATTGGTAGAGCATTGGAAGAAGAAGAGAAAGTAGCTACAAGGATGGGATGGAATGAAGTCACATGGAGATATGTAAGAAGAAATGATTTTGAAGATGACTTACTGGGGAATGAGTAGAATGCTGAAACTGGTAAGGAAAGGAATGATAGGTGATCGGGCTTGGATCTGGCCTGGAGTTCATGATGAACTGAAGTGCAGAGTGAAGCTTGGGCAAGTGATTTGAGGGGCAAGCTGGAGTTTATGGTGTTGTAGGAACATGCATAGGCCATTCAAGCCATTAAGCCTACCTCACCATTCCACTGATGGCTGATCAACTCTTCTATCCTATTTTCCTGCATTATCTCCATATCACGTCATGTTCTTACTTTCCAAGATCATTTATGTCCCGGTATCCAATGATTAGCTTTCAACAATCATAACCACCTTCATTTGTGCTAAATATGACTTCAGATATTGGCACTAGTTTTGCCAGCTTTAGATTCATCTCTGAAGGTTGGGATTCACTCATCAAATATTAAGTGAAGAAAGTAGTAAAACTATTTGAGTCAGAAATTCCCTAGGAAGCTTCAGGGAACACATTCAGCTTTGGGAAGATAGGTGACATAATGATAGTGCAGAGGTACTTGAATAAGGAGAAGGAATCACAATAGTAGGAAAACAGATTAAATTCAACCAAAAAAATCATAGCTGTCTTACTATAATGCTGGCTTTGGCTTTCCACATGTTGAAGAATTTCGTAACTGGGGTACATTGCCATCTGTGATCTCTCAGTCATTAACCATCAATCATTCATTGTGTTCTGCCTTTTCCTTTCTACCACATAACAAAAGGAGTGCAATCTTCAGACTTTAGGCCTTTTGTTGCCATCCATGGGGAGACAGTGTCCTAGTGGTGCTGTCACTAGATTGCTAATGCAGAGACCCAGGTAATGTCCTGGGGACCTGGGTATGAATTCAGGCAGATAATAATCCAATAAAAATCTGATGTCGATTGTCAGAAAAACCCATCTAGTTCACTAATGTTGATTAGGGAAGGAAACTGCTATCCTTATCTGGTCTGTGACACCAGACCTACAGCAATGTGGTTGACTCTTAAACTGCCCTCTGGGCAACTAGGAAGCACAATAAATGCCAGCGATGCACTCATCCATTGAAAGAAAAGAAATCCTGATTTCCTTATCCTTAAGACTCGAGTGTCTGACCCTAATTGAACTTTACTTCTTTTACAATTCTGCTTGTACTAATTGGATTCTGTTTAGAAGTTTGGGAAAGATTAATGATGCTTATGTCTCATTTGTCGATAAACATTATAACAGAACATCAAGATCTGTTAACTTGAAACACAAACAACCTACTGGGAGTAGTGATTAATATTTTATTGTATTTCAAGTATTTACATGACGTGCATAAAAGAAAATTAAAACTCGTGAGAAGGAGTAAAGTTGTAATTACTTCTACAGGTATAGTAATGTACATTGTTTGAAGCAGATGTTAGAAATGAAAGAAGACAAATCAAATATGGGTTCTTACATTAGAGCATTTTACCATGTTCCAAACTTTCTGTTGCATTGTAAACTGTGTACTCAGTGATACAATAATTCTCACAAAGATTACTTAACTAGATTTTAATAAAACAGTGTTCAATGAATATTCCTAAGATTAAAAGGAAAAATATTAGTATGTTTTAGGAACAAATAGTTGAACTGAAAGGGAACTGTGATTATACCTAAAATAAGACTAACATTTGAGACCAACACACTAAATTAAATCTAGAAGTATTGTGGCCCTCTTATGAAAGCAGAGACATAATATTCAAGTGAAAAGTTTAATGTTCACAATTTCCCATAAATGACCTTAATTTGATCATTCTGTAGGGCTCCGGCCATGGGTTAGCAAACGGGGGCTGATTCACCTTATCGGATAGCAGGGCTAGTATTATACTGGTGTCAGGCATCATTGAGGCTGTTGTCTGTTTAATGGATGGTCACCCAGCACAGATACTGCTGCCAATTGTCAGTGAATAGTGCTGGGAAAAAGAGGATGTGTTTGGAGGACACCACCCTCTGAACCAGGTAAGAGAGAATGTGAGTCTTTAGGGTAAGTCAGACACATTCAAGTGAGATGGGGCGCAAGGGGGGGGGGAACGGTAGCAGAGGTAGGGATGATGGCCACTGCCCCAGGGGGATTGCACAAATAGAAGAACCCCCACTGATTACCTAGGCAGGCTACCTGGGTTCAGCAGGCAGAGAATCCACTAGCAGCCAGCTGATGGAGGGCATTAAATGGCCACCATTATAATTCAATTAGGTCATAAAACCAGAAGATATAGGAGCAAAATTAAGCCATTTGACCCATTGAGTCTGCTCCTCCATTCAATTATAGCTGATATATACTTCAATCCTATTCCACTGTCTTGTCTCCATAACCCTTGATCCCCTTATTAATCAAGAATCTGAACATCTCTGTTGTAAATACGTTCAATGACTTGGCCTCCACAGCTTTCTGCAGCAATGAGTTCCGCAGATTAATCAACCTCTGGCTAAAGAAATTCCTCCTCATCTCAGTTTTTAAAGGGTCATCCCTTCACCCTGAGTCGGTGCTTTTCAATCCTAGTCTCTCTCCTACTAGTGGAAACCTCTTTTCCGCATTCACTCTCTCCAGACTTCTCAGTGTTCTATAAGTTTTAATGAGATCCCCCCTTACCCTTCTAAACTCCATTGGGGAAAGACTTAGAGTCTACAACCTCTCATCATATGACAAGCCCTTCATCCCCAGGATCATTCTTGTAAGCCTCCTCCAGACCCCCTCCAATGCCAGCACATCATTCCCTAGATACAGGGCCCAAAGGTGCTCACAATTCCCTCCCTACTGGCATTATTGGTCAACCCACAGCAAGTGGACTGCAGCGTTTCAAGATGACAGCTCACCACCACCTTCTCAGGGGCAAATGAGGATGGGCTATCAATGCTGGCCCAGCCAGTGACACCCAAGTCCCACAAGTGAATAAGAAAATATGTTCCAAATGCGATCTGACCAGAGCCTTAATAGAGCATCAGAAGCACATCCCTGCCCTTGTATTCCAGTCCTCTCGAAATGAATGCTAATGCTGCATCTGCTTCCTGAACTGCCAACTGAGCCAGCATGTTAACCTGGCCTCAGAACTAACATGACCAGGCAGCTTTAAGATGAGGGTCACTCAGCTCCCTACCTCCCTTACCATTTCATGCATGACCACTACCTACTTCCTACTCAATCTTTGTGGGTAGCTGCCTGAAATCCAGCCCATGTCAGGAATGTGAATTTTGCAATCAATTTTCTATGAAAGTGACTCATTTCACTTGACAGTTCGTTATATTTAAATATTCCAACATATGACGTGCCTACTTCCTTTTGTATGTTAATTTGTCGCATATACATTTACCCTATCATGGCTTGGTAACAGGTGCGACATAAATATAAAGCCTTGTGGAGTCTTATTCCTAAACATTGCTCACCTGCAATCCCACCCCCACCAGCCCTGCCACTCCCTCTGCTCCCACCCCCCACCCCCACCCCCAACTGGCTGCATTTTTGCAAGAGCTTGGTTTTTCACTACAGCATTAAAAAATGAACAAGTGAAGACCATTCTGGTAAACTGGTGTATCCTGATCATTGATCCTTTCACTGATAAAATATTTGAAATTTTTAGACCTTCCTCACTCCAATATTTCTCTGAAATTTACAATTTTAATAAAACATGGTTGTTTTTAAGCCAGAAGAAAGAGACTAGAAAAAGCTAAGGAACTGTTGAAAATTAAATCCCTTTTTTTCAGTAGAAATTCAATCTGTTATTAAATGGCAATTTAAATTCATTTAAGTTGTCTTTTACTATTGACCTGAGTCAGTAAATCAGCATCACAAAACACAGCTATCAATGTCATAAATGACTTAAACATCATTCACTTTGTATTAGATGAATATTAGTAACTGTAGCTTCAATAACCTTGTCCTTCTATATTTGCAGTCAGTGACCTAACTGAAAAGCATCTTTCTTTGCCAATTGATATTCTGTGTGAAGGTTCTTCTATTCATGTTTCTTGGCATGAATAATGCCTCTGTAATGGATCTGAAATACACAAGAGAAACTCCCCATTTTATTTTTTCCACAGTATACCTTGCTGATCGTAACATTTCACTATTTGAACAGTGACATGGTGTAGCTTATCTTCATCCAATTGTGACAGTGGAAACCAATAAGAAACAGTTACAATGGAATAAGGGACTTCACCACTGGTTTTGCCCCAGTCTAGCCAACTGCAATTTTAAATTTGTAAATACAGGTATGCAGGTTTGGCTCTAATTATATCATCAATAAGAATCTGTACTCTAACGTGTAGAGAATGGAGGTGCCCCTGTCGATGAGAAATTTTGGTGAATTGATCAGCACCAGAAAGGTATTTCTTTCTGAATTTCTCCCCCCGGGGCCCAGAGCTTACAATGAGTTCCAATTCTATCCCATTTCCATTTTTCACCCTGACAATGATTCTGACACAACCTCTCCTGATCACTTACCCTCAGTTCCAATGTTCTTTCCTGGTGACAATACCCACTTAACTTTCATAACCAAGTAGCTCCAGGCTGTGGTTGTCAGGGAGTTATCCAACAACCTGCTGATGAGATTTGCTGGTTAACATACTTTGGCCACCCTGCTCCTGCTCCTGGAGGGTCTGCTTGCATGACATGGCAGGGCTCTTTTCTCTTGTTACTTTAAATTGATTCCAATGTTAAAACTGATCAGTATATCAGGAACCAACACCAACACAAACTAGTGAAAGCAGGTCTCTTTTCAAATTATTTCAAGATAAGGTAAAGTTAGCATCAAGCATTGCTTTGAGTTTCTTTTGTAACGTGATACATTTGTTCATTATTTTATGCATTCAAACTGGTTGTGTTCTATACATTATCATAAATCTGGAGATAGTTTGCTTTTGCCGCTGTTTACTTAAATATTTATTATTAATTCTAGAGGTTACAGCCTAAATTGAGGTTTAACTAAATGTTGATTCTCTCACTTTTAGGAGATCTGAGAGAACTTGTGACATATCCAAACTTTCTGCCCAGCCACTGGTCACGCTATGTTAAGAGGCTGAGATGTTTCCTTGATACTGACAGTGAAACTGTCAGGATTCATTGTCTTTACTCCACTGAAACTGGCAGCTACTTTGGGAGTTTAGAGATGCACAGAATGATGCAGTGACCCAGAAGGAGTTGTTAATAGGTTGATTGTCCTATAATGTTGCTCCTAGAAATGCAATCTTTCTTGCAGTTGTGATTTGATGAGGATTTCCACTTCTGTTTGTCTCACCGTAAAACCTTTGGGAAAAGTCACACCTTGCTGGATGAGATGTAACTGAGTTTTTTAAGTTACTAACTTTACAGCTAGTGCTCCTTCAACAACATCTTCCAAAAATGAGAACTCTATCACCTGGAATTAACAGTCATGTGTTAGTGAGAGTCACCATCTCCAATGTTCTTTCCAAGTCACATACCATCCTTGACTTAGAAATGTACAGGTGTTTTTTCATTGTTGTTGGGTCAAAATCCTGAAACTCCCTCCTTAACAGCATGCATGTGCCACACCAGTGCAGCAGTTCAAGAAGACTTCTAATCACCATCTTCTTGTTGGCAATTAGGGGTAGGTAATGAATGCAAGCCTTACCAGTAATATCCACATCCTTGTGAATAAATTTTAAAATTGCCAGCACCAGCCCTGAAAAACTGATTGTGGTCTGGGTGAGTTAAAGGAAAAAAGTACCAATATTCCTAATGTTCCAAAGTTGCAAAACATAATAAGTGTGAGAGACACAAAATACTCATATGATTAGACTGACTTTTGAGCGGCTCGATACAGCATTGCACAAATTTATCAGTGAAGAGATTCTCACATGAGGAGACCGGTGTTCCACTTGAAAGCACTGCAGATGCTAATCTAACAACACAAGTGTCTGCCAGGAAATTGTCAATGTGAATGTGAATATCAACAGGAGGTGTGGAAAGTAGGAAAAGGACAAGATGAGTAATTAGGATAAAAGGAACACATTCACCATGAAGGTGACACATGAGGCAATCAAGGCTTTTTTGGAATTTTGAAAACAGTTATGTACACTTAGCGGTTATTTTCCAGACTTCTCATTTTTAACAGAATCAATTTGCATTGATTCATTGAATGTTAAAGCATAGGCAGAGGCCACTTGACCTGTCTTGCCTGTGCAAGCTTTTGGAATTATGCTCTTTCCAATGCCTTGTCTTGGTCTGTAATCCTGTAAATCCCTCTTCCTAAGTAACATGTCAATTTCCTTTTAAAAACATTCATAGAAGCAGCTTCCACAGCCTTTGCAACATTCCAGATCCTAATGATTTACTCACCGAAGGGAATTGCCTTTCTCCAGCCATTCTATTTAGAATTCTCATCACCTTAAAAACCAGCTGTTGGAGTACAATTTAACCTTCCCTCTTTCATGGAAAATAACCTCCTTAAATGTTCCCACCCCTCCTCATACCTGGATCTCATCCCAGGTTATGTCTAGCTGGTTGGCACACCTCGTGTAACTTTGCATTTGCCTCTGAATATAAAGGCCAGAATTGACAATACTATAGCTCAGGCCTGACCAGCAACTTGTAAAGGATTAGAGTAATCTCAGATGCTATGCTAGGTCTTTGATCTAGATATTTAAATTCAGATTTTTGGATACTGTTGCTTTGTATAATTTTACATTTACTTTTGCCATTTTATCATTTACCACTCACATCCCTATTCAGAATATTTTTTATTTAGGATATTCCAGTCACCCTCAAAGTGTGGACTTGAAACATTAACTCTTCTTTTCTGTGCACAGTTTTTCTGCTGAGTTTCCCGGCAGTCTCTAAAATTGTTTGTTTCAGATCTCCAGTTCTTAGTTTATCTGAATACTTTGAGTTTGTTTAAATTTTAAAGGGTTGTGTTTCAGTTTGATTATGTCACACGACAGAATTCAAAACTGCACAGGTATAGCAGAGAGGTTAAACAGAGGGACCCTTCAGCTGTATCCCATCCTCACCATCTCTTAACCGGGACAGGTATTGGCATCGTGGAAATGAAACATACAGGTGAAATCAGTGACCTGCCCAACATTGCTTCTAGCAGGAATTGACAGGAGTATTATTCTGGTAATATTTATGCAAGCAGTAGAAGGTATGTTAAACTCTGATTTAGGGAGAGATGTCCCAATAGTGTGACGCACTTCTGTAGCCCAAGGATACCTCCTATCTAAGGCACTGACCCAGTCACGTCTTCAGAGATCATCTGCTAGCCTTAAATTTTCCAGCTCTTCTTTTCCATTATGGAGCGTGTGTCCAGCTTTTTCCTCGATTGTTGATGGGTTCCCTCTTGGGAGCAAGTGAGGACTGCAGATGCTGGAGATCAGAGCTGAAAATGTGTTGCTGGAAAAACACAGCAAGTCAGGCAGCATCCAAGGAGCAGGAGAATCGACATTTTGGGCATGAGCCCTTCTTCAGGGGCAATTCCTGAAGAAGGGCTCATGCCCGAAACGTCGATTCTCCTGCTCCTTGGATGCTGCCTGACCTGCTGCGCTTTTCCAGCAACACATTTTCAGCTCCCTCTTGGGAGCAAAGATTCTGCCAGGTTTCTATTCTGCTAAGGTAATGATCCCTTTGTCCATTATGTTATATTAATAATGGTAGGATTGCAACAGCTTCTGCAAGCCTTACCCCATCCCATCTTTGGTGGAATGGACAACAGCCTTGTGAATAGTTCCTCAAACAATTTCATGCATAAGTGATCATCCCTGACAAGTTAATTTTTTGCAAACTTGAACAATTATCAATACTTCATTGGCGAAGTCAAATTACAAAGCTTGTTTGTGAGGTGGTGGTATGGATTTTGTCTTCTCTCAAGCATAGTAACAACCGTGAATGTACTTCATGTTGGTGATATATTGCAGTACCTAGTTAGGTGCAACAGCTCCTTCAGTTGACAAAATGAGAATGAAATCATTTCACAAGTAACTTGACATTCATCCAAGCATTAGATTGGGCCCTGTGGAACATGGGACATGAGATTAAGTCTGTTCAAAGCTTGAGACTGGAAAAGGTTTTCAATTACCATGTATTGTAGCTTATTGATTCCACTCATCTTGTTGGATTCTAGGATACTGAAGGATCGCTTATTAATGAAGTACGCCAACAGAGTCAGCTCTGTACCTGCAGGATAGATTTCTGACCAATATGCAGAGGTTATTAAAAAGGTAGTGTCTTTACACAGAGGGTGATCAGAGCATCATTTTCCAAAATATTGTTACAAAGCTAAGCTCAGCAAGCTGTATCTTTCTTCACAAAAGCAATCTTATTTCAGAAGGAGGAATATTAAGGCCTATGGGGGATTAGTAATTACATGGAGAGAAATCTATGGGACAAACATCATCACCCAACAGCATATGTTGTACCCTTCTATAAATCTTTATTAAATTATTACAACTAAATATGTCATTTGATAGGTTGGATATTTGACAAACAGTTTTCCTAGCTACCTATAAAATCATTTGTTTTTGATCGAGCCTCAGAAAAATATGTTCACACTGACCTTTAGTGATAAAGGCAAGTTTATTCCTGATCACCAAACATTGCAGGAGTGAAAAGTGTTATGTGCGTCATTTTAGTGTTCAATTAAAATGGTGAATGTGGCTTCCAGCTGTCGGTACTAATCTTGTCACTTTGTGTAACAGCTTCCAAACACATCGCAGGTCTGGCATCTTGTAAATATTTTAATTTTTGAAAAAAAGGGAAAAACAAGTGGAGATGTTTGTCACCAGGAATAGAAACCAATGCACTATTCTTAATACTGTATTCATAAGTACAGTCAGTTTCACTGTTAAATGTAGTTGTTGTTGTACAAGTTCTTTATTTTTTTGATTAATTTAAGATGTTATATTTTCAATTCACTTCAATATTCTTAGTTTTACAATATACCATTTATCTGAAGAATGTGATTTTTTTGAAAAATGGATTTTTTTTTTAATCTTACCATGGTATTGAGGTCATGAAACTGAATATATCACTAATAGTCCCCATTACTCATTCTCCTGGGCTGATTGTTATCCACTTCCCTTATCTGTCCAATTCTCGCTCTTTGGGCTCTACCTCCACCTATCATTTACTCCTTAACCCCAACCCCTACCCTAATTTCTGCATTAAAGCCAACTTTTTCCGAGCTACCGTCAGTTCTGAGGAATGATCGCTGGACTCCACAGCTGCTGCCAGACCTGCTGAGCTTTGCCAGCGATTTATGTTTTTGCTTCTGATTTCCAGCATCTGCAGTTTTTTGGGTTTTCATCTCTCTTGCAGGAGTTGCAATACAAACTGCAATGATGTTCACTTCTTAGCAAACAAAAAATAAGCAATAGTACAATGTCTTAAGTCTACCTGTACAATGAAAGGAAGCGAGCACTGAATATAAACATGAACTAAAGTAACCAGTGGTAAAGTAAATATATTCTACAACTACTTTACCTTGCAAATTATATAAAAGATCTTTCAATTTTTCATATTTTTATTCCGGTAACTTGCCTCTTCTGCTGTCATACTTTGTTTTGATGTGAGTGTTGTGTATTCGTTGGTCTGCTGGATATATTGGATCCTGGATTAGTGGTGCTAGAAGAGCACAGCAGTTCAGGCAGCATCCCAGGAGCAGTAAAATCAACGTTTCGGGCAAAAGCCTTTCATCACACCAGATGGCCTCCTTCTTTAAAGACCGCAATTTCCCTTCTCACGTGGTTAAAGATGCCCTCCACCGCATCTCGTCCACATCCCGCACCTCCGCCCTCAGACCCCACCCCTCCAACCGTAACAAGAACAGAATGCCCCTGGTGCTCACCTTCCACCCTACCAACCTTCGCATAAACCAAATCATCCGCCAACATTTCAGCCACCTCCAAACAGACCCCACCACCAGGGATATATTTCCCTCCCCACCCCTTTC
>NC_057722.1:21306448-21312232 GCF_004010195.1 Chiloscyllium plagiosum | reverse complement strand
CCAAACTTCCAGCTCAGCACTGTCCCCATGACTTGTCCTACCTGCCTATCTTCTTTTCCACCTATCCACTCCACCCTCCTCCCTGACCTATCACATTCATCCCCTCCCCCACTCACCTATTGTACTCTATGCTACTTTCTCCCCACCCCCATCCTCCTCTAGCTTATCTCTCCACGCTTCAGGCTCTCTGCCTTTATTCCTGATTAAGGGCTTTTGCCCGAAACGTCGATTTCGCTGCTCCTTGGATGCTGCCTGAACTGCTGTGCTCTTCAAGCACCACTAATCCAGAATCTGGTTTCCAGCATCTGCAGTCATTGTTTTTACCTGGATATATTGGATGTTTGATTTATCTCATGCAATACACCAATTTAAATCTACAACAGATTTATTTACAGTACTTACAAATATCTCAGGACTGGGAAGATTTCTACACACATGGCCTCACCCCAGATCTTTCTGAAACATTCCATCTGATGTCAGTTATTGAACAGTCTAGCTCCAGTCCCAGGCTTAATCAACTAAATACAATGAACACACATCCATGAATGGACTAATATAATCAAATGCAGATCAATTATGACTTTTAACGGTGCAATGAGCTTCATAATAATGAAATCCACTTGATAAATAGTCATGGATAACAACTGGTCTTTGCATATTTACCAATATTCCATTTAAAGATTGAAGATTCCAATTACAGTATTCCTATATTAACAACGGCAACTTGTATTTAATGCAGCAAAATACCCCTATTGCTGCTATAATTGATTTAAATTCCAATTAGAAGAGCAAACTATTAGTACTCAATTTTATCTGGACAGCCTCATACTATGTAATACATAATAAGGCAATATAGCATCATTGCAAATTAAGTGAGCTGAAACTCTGTCACTTGAGAATGCAGCAAAGACATCTTTTGTGCTAGGAAGTTTTTTTAAAACTGTCCAAAACATTGTGGTTCCATTTGTTATTCAATATGACTGCTCTTTTGTAACAAAAAAAAATTCTATCAAAGCAATGAACATAGAAATTAAAGAGCTATGTGCTTTCTTTGCAGAGTGTTTTTCTTAAATGTCTTGAAAAGGTAAAGGTAAAGCCGCCATAGCACTGCTCTCTTTAGAGAGAGATGACAGGTGGTGGTTTTATCTGAGGGTCACCAAGCCTCAGGTGAGGTCAGAGTAAGAGAAGGAGAGTCATTTGTGATAACTTCAGCCAGCACAGGAACTGAACTCATAATATCAGTGAGACTGCATCACCATCCAGCCAACTGAGCTAACCAGCTCCTGGTATCTTACAAAGATTTGTAAAATGGTGTAAATCTGTGCTTGGAAGATTTCTATTTGATGTTTATTTTGAACATGGCCCATTATACAGTGAAACACAAGAAATTTAAAGAGAAAATAACTAACTAAAGCTGCGCATGTCAGGTCACCTATTTCAATTATTTTCCTTTGCCAAAGCTGCTAACAGTCTGCAGTAAAGTATGTCATGATTGGAGAAATAAATTTTGTATTGTTGTTGATATCTAGCAACTGCGTCAAAGACTGCAGGTTAAATTCAGATTTTTATTTTCTGCATCGGAAACAGAGGTAATCTATGCCTCAGATGAGAATGGGTCATGGGTCCCCGTTTGCCAGTCAGCAGGAGAGAAACCAAGACTTTATTTTGTGGATAGAGTTTATTAACTGCTCAGTCTTAGAGCTCCTTCTATCCCACCGGCTGCCCTTTCATATCTATTTAGTCAATTTAATCAGTTCAGAAAAGATTCCACTCTTTATTTCAAATAGAGTCATAAAGATGTACAGCATGGAAACCGACTCTTCGGTCCAACCCATCCATGCGAACCAGATATCCCAACCCAATCTAGTCCCACCTGCCAGCCTACCCCAGGGAAAGGCTTTGCCTATTTACCCTAACCATAATTTTATAAACCTCTATAAGGTCATCCCTCAGCCTCCGATGCTCCAGGGAACACAACCCCAGCCTGTTCAGCCTCTCCCTATAACTCAAATCCTCCAACCCTGGCAACATCCTTGTAAATATTTTCTGAACCTTTTCAAGTTTCCAATAGGAAGGAGACCAGAATTGCATGCAATATTCCAACAGTGGCCTAACCAATGTTCTGTACAGCCGCAACATACCTCCTAACTCCTGTACTCAATACTCTGACCAATAAAGGAAAGCATACCAAACGCCTTCTTCGCTATCCAATCTACCTGCAACTCCACTTTTCAGGAGCTATGAAACTGCACTCCAAGGTCTCCTTGTTCAGCAACATTCCCTAGGACCTTACCATTAAGTGTGTAAATCCTGCTAAGATTTGCTTTCCCAAAATGCCACACCTCGCATTTAAAATATTTGAAGACAAACAAACAGTCCTAAACAAAATTAATCAAAATTCAACAAAATATTTTTTCATTTCATACATGCTTCCTTTTAGTACAAATGACTAGTAACAACATTAATATTTTCCATATTCCATATAATGCAATCATCAATATTCCAACTTCTTTCTTTGTACAAAAAACACTCAAAGTGACCCAAGCAATAATTTATTTTTGTTATTATCAGTTTGGAAATTTGCATTCTACTGAAATAAAAACCAAGGCAACTTCTTGTGTTATTGACTGCTTAGTCACAAATTTAATTCCACCTCCAGTATCACCTGCTGCTCTTGAGATTTACTCAGTCACTTCAAAAAACCAATTAACTTCAGTCAGCTACTTAACTCTTGCTATACTATCCTCTTCTCTTTAGAAAACATTCTTAAAGATGTATTGTATCACAATATTCCATATTCCCCTTCCTCACTTTATTTAAAAGAAATATTCAAAACATTTTAATCGCAAAGCAATCTGAATAATCCTGTTTATTTGATGTTCTCATAGTCCTATATGCCACCAAGCTTTCTTCTTTAAAGATCTCGAATAATTTCTTTAATCAATCCGTAAACCCTCCACACTACCGCCTGGAATGCCAGTACTGTATCACCTTCCGATGTTTCATTCCATTTGTCAGTGGCAATCTAAATCTGGTCCTAAATGGTTTACCCCATATACTTAGACTATGAACCTTGGTTCTTGACTTCTCTGCAATTGGGAACATCCTTCCTGCCTTTACCCTGTCAAGTCCTGTCAGAATGTTTCCATGAGATTTCTCCTCATTCTTCTGAACTGCTGTGAATATAATCCTAAATGATTCAACCTCTCCTCAAAAGTCACTGTTGCCATCTCAGGAATTAATCTGGTGAAACTTTGTTACACTTCCTCCTTCATTAGATAAGGAGACCAAAGCAGCACACAATGTTCCTGGCATGGTCTTGCCAGGGCACTGTACAGTTGTAGCAAGATGTCCATCCCTGCTCATGTACTCAAATCCTCTCACTATGAAGGCCAAACTACCAATTGCATTCATTCCCATCCGCTGCACCTGCAAGTTTACTTTCAGCAAATGTTGGACACCCAGGTTTTGTTGCACCTTCAACTGTCTCAATTTATAGCTGTTCAGACGAGAAGCTGAAGTTCAATCATCATCTTTTCCTGCTGAGCATTAATTACTGCAAGCTTATTCCATGTTTTTCATCATGAAATCTTATTTCTTATTCTCTATTTTGGTGCCAGAACTGTATGTTCCTACCACAATAAAGAGGAACAACTGGCAGATGTGCTCATCCAATCAGATCCTTTCCATACTCTGAAAAACTATTTTTATGAGTTGCCACTGTAAAATAATAGCTGGCTTATTCTTCATTTTGCCCTGAAGACTTTAACCTTATTAGGTGCCAGTGTTAGCTGGAGATAGCATAACCTCATAACATTGTCCGTTTCTTTCCTGTAATCTCTAACCATAAGAGACGTGTGCTGATGCCACATAACCATCTTTGTTTTTCCTCCATTTAGTTGCACAATCAAACAACTGTGATTCTGCAGGCCATGTTAAACTCTACATTAATCTCTTCAATAAGCTTCAGGTGGCGTTAATGTTTGAGTAATTTGGTCATTTTATCCAAAACGGTGATAGTTTGTCTTCCAGGTGATAGAATGACAATTGAATTTGAAGGAAACAGTTTGTTTCTGACAGCCTGTTACATCAAAAGCTTGTTGCTCAGTTTGCTTTTGTCCCAACAGAACGTGTGACAATACGTGCAATGGACGCCTTGTTTTGAAGTTGGAGTCTGGTGCCACCTTGTGGATAAATGTTATGTTTGCTGCTTTCTTCTCAGATGGTAGCAAGGATGTGGAGATGCCAGTCTTGCCCTGGATCTGACAAAGTCAGAAGTCACACGACGCCATGTTATAGTCCAACAGGTTTATTTAAAATCATTCACCTGATGTAGAAGCAGAGCTCCAAAAGCTTGTGGACTGTAACATGGTGTCGTGTGACTTCTGACTTCCTTCTGAGATGGAACAATATCAGTGGAAAAGGATAGTGAAATCCAAAGCATGACAGAGTTAGCTATGTGTTTTACACCTTATCTGGATCCAGTTGATTAGTTTTTTTGAGGATACAGCCTTTCATATTGAATTTCTTTTCTTGAGTGAAATTAAAAATCACACAACACCAAGTTATAGTCCAACAGATTTATTGGGAAGCACTAGCTTTCGGAATGCTGCTCCTCCATCAGTTGGTTGTGGAGTATAAGATTGTAAGATCTTTTTAACCTGGTTTTGTGTGATTTTTAACTTTGTGTACCCCAGTCCAACACCGGCACCTCTTCATCATTTTCCTAAATGGTTATACTTCCACAGACTGTGGGTGTTGCTTTTATTGTCCATCTCTAATTGCACTTGAGAAGGTGGGGGTGAATTGCCTCATTAACCACTCCACAATACCCAATGCTGTTGTGACATAGGGAATTCCAGGATTTTCCATCAGTGAATGGGAAGGAATAATAATATACTTCCCTGTCAGGATTATGTTGCAGGTGGTTGTATTGTCATGTTTCTGTTGTCCTTGTTCTTCTCACTGGCAGAGGTCACTAGTTCAGAAGGTGCTGTTGAAGGAGACATGGAGAGTGGCTGCAGTGAATCTTGTGAATGACAGACAGACCAGCCAACATGAACAATAGTGGATCACGTGCCAGGCAAGCAGGCCATTTTGTTTGGATTTGATTTGATTTGTTATTGTCAACTGTGCTCAGATACAGTGAAAAGAAATGTTTTGTGTGCTACCCAGGCAAATCATACCTTACAGAAGTACAACAGAGCAATAGAACAGACTGCAGAATATAGTGTTACATCTGCAGAGAAGGTGCAGAGAAACATTAACTCCAATACATTCATAGTCTGATAACAGTGAGGAAGAAGGTGTTCTTAAATCTGTTAGAGCACATTGTCCAACTTTGTATCTTCTGCCTGATGGAAGATAGTCTTTGGAGAAGTTGGAGAGGTCTTTGATTGTGTTGGCTGCTTTCCCATAGCAGTGGGAAACATAGATGGAGTCACTCCTTAGACACACACACACCCTTAGAGACACACACACACCTTCGATACACACGCACCCCTTAGACACATACACACATCCCTTCGATACACACCACCCCCTTAGAGACACACATCCCTTAGAGACATACACTCCTTAGAAGCACACACACCCCTTAGACACACACACACACCTTTGATACACACACACCCCTTAGACACACACACACCTTCGATACACACGCACCCCTTAGACACATACACACATCCCTTCGATACACACCACCCCCTTAGAGACACACATCCCTTAGAGACATACACTCCTTAGAAGCACACACACCCCTTAGACACACACACACACCTT
>NC_057722.1:21288830-21306121 GCF_004010195.1 Chiloscyllium plagiosum | reverse complement strand
ACATACCCCTTAGAAACATATTCCCCTTAGGCACACATACCCCTTACATACACATACACCTTAGACATACACATACTCCTTAGACAAACATACCCCTGAGATACATATTCCCCTTCGACACACATACCCCTTAGGCACATATTCCCCTTAGACATATATTCCTCTTAAACACACATATACCCCTTAAACACACATAACCCTTAGACATACATACCCTTAGACACACACATTACCCTTAGACACACATTCCCTTACATACACATACCCCTTACATATACATACCCTTTAGACATACACATAGCACTTACACACACACGCCTGTGAATCTCCATATAACTAATTCACACTATTTGGGCAGACATAGAAAATAGGTGTAGCAGGAGGCCATTTGGGCCTGCAGCACTACTCAACATGATCATGGCTGATTATGCAATTTCAGTATCCTGCTTTCCTCTCCATCCACCTTAAGTCATGAGAGCCACGTCCCGCTCCCTCTTGAATATATTGAACAAACTGGCCCCAAAATCTTCCTGTGGTAGAGAATTCCACAGGTTCACAACTCTCTGAGTGAAGAAATTCCTTCTCATCTTCGTCCTGAATGACTTACCCCTTATTCTTGGACTGTGACCCCTAGTTCTGGACTTCCCTCAACATTGCGAACATTTAACTCACATCCAATCCCATCAGGATTTTATTTGTTTCTATGAGACCCCAACCCCCAGCTTATTCTTCCAAATTCCAGCAAGTACAACATTAGGTTAAGAAAATTATTTCTTCACAAAGGAAGTTGAAATAATAAATCAATGATCAACCTTAGCTACATATACTTTCCAGTAACTGGGTGTCTTTCTCCTCTCTCAGCATGGAGTCAAATTAATGAGTCAAACAATCTAATCAACTAATGAGTTACCTGCTGCCTTTTCTCTCCTTCCCATCAAAAACCTGTAGCCGCAGTCGCTAACATTAAAAATTAATGGCAAGCCTTTTGTCAAAGTTGACATTCTGATTTTATTCAAACATTTTTTTTTGAACAGTAGCTTGAGGAATAGTATGCAAAAAAAAGAAGAGAAAGTGGCTGGACACATTTCAACATTCAGATGTGGATTCAATGTTGAAAGCAGGGAAAAAAGCGACTGGCTCATTAATATATGAATGTTCAGTCAAGCTCTGCGCTTAATGTACAAAGGGAGAGGGGGGAAAAACACCAAGTTATCCCAGTCGTCTTTTGTATATGATCAGGCACAAATTTATCAAAGAAAAGTATTTATCTGAACAGTATCAAACTGTTCAAAGATCATTTGGTTTCTATACAGATGTTCTTAAAATGCTGTTTACACTATTTTCTTAACAAATGTTAGTCAGCTGGATTCTTTGTCAGGGAAGAGAGAAGTGGGAGTTTCCTGAATGTGCAGAAATCATCTGTTAATTTGTCTGAAAAATGCCTTCACTTCAGCTTAGCTCCTTTGGTCCCAATCCCTGAGGATAGTCACGGGCCCTGGGGCTATTTTTCATGTCTGAGACTGAGCAGTTGGATTGCTCTTAGACTGTACAGGCCACCACAACCAGACTTGATTGTGTCTTTCAGAGATTATCTATCAATAAGAAAGAGAATCTTGATCAATTGATCTGCTTTAGCCCAGTTATATAGCATAGAATAATCTTAAATTTTCCTCAATGAATTATATAGTCATCGAGCCGCACATCATAGAAACAGACTCTTCAGTCCAACTCATTCTTGCTGACAGTTACCCTCAATTATTCAAGTCCCATTTGCCAGTATTTGGCCCATACCTCTCTAAATCCTTCCTATTCATATACCCATCCACATGTCTTTTAAATAAAAACATTGCCGGTAGTATAACCATGTTATTTTATTAGCTCCTCATTTTTATTATGCCTATGTAACCCAAGCATCTTCTGCCTCTATTTGCATCTACCTTTTAGTTGCCCCCTCAGTTCCAAGCTCTTTATTTCTATTGTTGAATCCCAAGATCCTGCTTTCGTCCAGTTCCCTTCCTGTCACCCAGCTTTCATCTCCCCTCTCTTGTAATTTGTCCCAAATTACCTCAACCTACTCCTTAATCATCTTTTCTCTTCTGTTATTATCATACTCATGAACTCCTTGGGATATGGCTACAGTTGCTCTCTACATCTGACTCTGACTTCTCTCTCCACAGATGCTTCCAGACCTGCTGAGCTTTTCCAGCAATTTATGTTTTTGTTTCTGATTTCCAGCATCAGTCGTACTTTGGGTTTTTACATTGTATATCGCTCTCTCTTGTTTTTCTCTGAAGAGGCTCGTTAGATTCCCTAAGAGCAGCAACACCAATTACGCTATCCTCTTTGCTCTCTCTCTCTCTCTCTCATTGACCTTCCTAAACAATATGCCCTTTAGGATCTCATATCACCAGTTTATTTGTTAAACCATGTTATGTGCAATGCTCATCATTACAGCTGGTGATTTATGAAGGCTTTCTATACCCAAGCTTGAAACTTCATCTTACACATTTTCTGAAAAATCCAGACTACACTTCAACAGTAGGACAGAGTAGATGTTGGAATTTTGTAACAGTGGGACAGAGTGCAGAAGTTTGTCAGGGAAATTGATGTCTTTGTGGTTCCCACAGTGAAGAAGGTATACTCCCGAGACATGGAAGACATTTCAAGGGATTACTTAATTTATTGTCATACTTAATGTTCTTTTATTAATGTATTGATTAGCTAGCAAATGTTTGCAAAACATGCTGTTCAAAACTTTGTAATTAATTTCTGGCCTGTTGTTATGACCAGGCCCCAGATGAGGCCCTTTAATTTATGACCAGATCCTAGATGAGGTTTCACAGGATGCAGTCGGTTCTGATATAGCATGACATTTCTGTTCTCACGTGATCTCACGTTATAAGAAAATCGCACTATTTAAACTAATGGGGCCGGAATTGTGACATAGCCAATACAGGTAAGGACAGTTTGTGTTCTAAATAACAATCTAAAGTCTTCAATTGTGTTAATGCCAATTTGAGTTGAAGAAACAAGCGTTATGGCAGAGCTGACTGTTCTCCAAGCTACTAAGCTTGCAGGTGAGAATCGATGAACTGGCACCCCTTCTTAATTTACCCACATGCTCGGTTGGTTACAAAGAAGTTAATTTAAGAAAGAAGACTTCTACTGTAGACACTTTACTTCCAGACCTGAATGAAGTTTTGTTTACGAGAAAGCCCATTTCAGCAAACGTTCCTTAAAGGAGGAATATCTGCAAGATGTGGTTTTCTGCTGAGAGGGCAGAAATACTCAGCCACCTCTTTACATCTTCTTGTTAATCTCTTCCTGTTTGATATTTACCTGACAATTTATTTGATTATCTTTGGTGCTCTCATTTGATGCAGCAGTAGTGTGTCTATCCTGAACCAGGTTCAAGTCTCACCTGCTCCAGAGGTGTGTATTAACATTTCTGAAAATGTTGGTTAGAAAAATAGATTCAATAAAAATCTAGTAGTTTGTCATTCGTCCACATTGGACTTTGTCAGGCAGTCACTGAATTTAAATTGTCTTTTTCTGTAACAGTCCTAACGAGCTTTAGGCCAATTAACCTATTAACTGTTCTCAATAAATTACCAACAAGTAACCTAAAAGATAAAAAATCTTTCAGAGAGAACTAGCATGGATTTGAAAAGTGTAGCTCATACCTGACAAATCTGGTTAAATCTTTAAAGAGACAACTTCAAAATGGACAGGCAAGTATCTGTGGATGTTATTTACTTGGATTATCAGAAAAGAATTTCTCATAATGGACTAATAAGTAAACTTCAAGTTCATGAAGCGCAATTATTGAACCGATTAGGGTATTGGCTGAGTGGTAGGAGACAAAAAGCAAGAGAACTTGGCAGAAATTCTCATTACCAGTGTTGCTCCTCAAGGATTGGCATTCAGTCCTCAATTATTTACTCTGTATTCATGAATGAATTAGATGATGGAATACAGAACCACATATGCAAGTTTGTTAATGTCACAAAGAAAGGTAGTATTGCCAGTATTGTAGGCAAAAGCATAATATTACAAATTTTTATTAATGGATTAAATACATAGACAAAACGTTAATGTTGGTGAATATGAGGGCATCAACTTCGGACAGAAAAGTGTTGATCTGAGTACCTTTTAAACAGTAAAAAACCAAAAAAAAGCAGCAAGGCTGAAGAAAGCTTTAATGATCATTATATTGATTGTTGAGATGTCATGAATCAGTTATTCCAGACAGCAGGGGGCTGCAGGTCAAAGCCTCCCTGTACATGGATGACATCGATGTTTTCTGCTCAGATCCACTGTCAGTGCATAGACTCATGAGCATCTGTGATCAACTCAAACTGGCCTTGGGAGCCATGGGAAATTAAGGCAAGAGTGAGGCTATGTTCATTGGGAACTGGGCCATCCGATCCTTTATCCCCTTCACCGTCAGGACAGATTACCTGAAGGTGCTGCAAGTATGGTTCAGAGGGGCTAGGGCATGCGCAAAAGCTAGGGTGGAATGTATTGCCAAGGTGAGACAAACTGGGCTTTTGGGTGCACCGCTCCCTCTCCATTGTAGGTAAAAACCTGGTCATCATCTATGAGGTATTCTCTCTTTTGTTGTATGTGATGCAGGTCTGGCCTGTTCCCTGAACCTGCACTATTGCAGTCACCCGAGCCATCTTCCACTTCATCTGGAGGTCAGAGATCCACAGGGACACCATGTACGAAGGTCTAGATAAGATGAGGACAAGGAATGCTGCCCTCATCCTCATGGCCATCTTTGTGTGCAGCTGCATCAAGCAGGAATAGAGTCTCAGTACACAAACACCAAGTGTCTATATGTAATAAGGTTCTACCTGCCCCCCCATGCTGTGAAGGATGGGACTGGCCTTGTTGCTGCGGAACACTGTGAGTAGTTGGACCATTCTGTATCACGTGTCCTTCGTGGAAATATCCAGCAAAAAAAAAATACCTTTGAGCACTACTGCATCAGGCAGTGGTCAGCACATAGCATCATCCTGCAGATGTAGGAGTTTGTTCCCTGACCAAACTGACAAAGTCATTTAGCAGAATGGCTCATCACCAGAACTTTCCAAAAAGCACCAAGAGATAACTCAGCTGCTGGTAAGACGTGCATTGTCCATCAGATCTTTCATGTACGTCTGGACTCGCCATACCACAACGCACTGCCCTCGAAGCAGCTGTGCTGGTAAAGAGACTGTCACACATCTCCTCCTAGAACGAGTCTTCGCAAAGGAGAGAGACATGCAATGGTTTTTGTTAAAGTTCCATGACACAGGACTCTGTGCTCTACAGTCTGTTCCCTGGACCATCAACTCAATGAAAGACGTATTTTGGTCTGCCCAAAACATATTGGTCTTTCAGAGCAAGGAATTGACTTCCTGATGAAGGGCTTTTGCCTGAACGTTGATTCTCCTGCTGACCTGCTGTGCTTTTCCAGCACCACACTCTCGACTGAAATCTCCAGCATCTGCAGTCCTCACTTTCACCTCGCTTGAATGTTGCAGACTGACACATTCCAAGGTCCAGCACTAATTGCTGAAGGACACACTACAGCTTGGGGCAGCCACTGCCAAGGCACAGTGGGGAAAGACCACTGTCTGAGGTCATTCTGCTGAAGTTAAGTGGAGGTATGTTCAGTTATCAGACCTCCCCCCGCCCCCCAGGGTCTCAATCCTGTCCTGCATAAGTAGAAAATACCTTTGGTTTTTGCAACTTTACAGAATGCCAAATTCCAATGGTTTTCCAGAGAGGCAAAGACCATACAGAATTCCTTTAATACCTGTGAATGTAGATAAAGAGGTTTTATGAATAAAATATATATTGGTAATAAAAAAGTAAAAATGTCCCAAAAGATACAATAAATAATCAAAAAGCTGATTGAAATCATGGATATTTTACCTGGAGTGTGTGAAAACAGGGAGGTAGAAATCATGCTTCAGTTAGACACAGTTGACCATACCTGAGTCTCTGAGCAGTTCTGATGGAGAGGATGAAGTAGAGGAATTGAAATAACCCTGGCAAAGCAGTAAAGAAAATAACCCCCCAGTAGATTCTGCAGGCAAGTTCTAGTGAACCTGATGCCCTTTTTTTATAGCAACAGGAATTGATGCTCTGCTATTGAGATGACTGTAGGACAGTTTGGTCCTATTACCAGGGGATGTAACAATCAAATGTATATATTTTCTTTAATTTAATGGATGTGAATAAACAGACCTTAATGAATTGACTGCTGTTCAGAGCCCTGCAGACAGATTTTTTTTTTAAATGCAACCATGTAAATTTAACAGTTAGAGCTGGGAACTATTGATTAAATTTAAATCAAAGTTGTAGGATCAGTTTGGCTGTACTTTTTAAAAAAAACAAGAGTGGAATTTTTAAAATCCAGAAAGTCATGATAACTTGCTTCTGGGTTGTAAAAGAAAAATTGATTTTGTCTGTATCAAGGCTGTCAATTTATAGATGACAGGTAATGAATCAGAGAATTTCAAACTCTTGAGAGGGCATAATTGAATTTCCAGCAAACAATTAATTGGCTTCACAGAGTCAAGGAAAACAAGCTTTCACTAGTAATTTCCTCAGAATTCTCCTGATCTCCCAATGTACCTTTGCCAGAAATGTGGCAGGAACTCAAAAAAAACAAAAAAACTGTTTTCATTCCATGGCATCCCTACAGGTGTTCTTCAGGATAGTAGCCTAGGCCCAATCATCTTTAACTTCTTAATCACCTTCCTTTCATCATAAGGTCAGAAGTGAGACTGTAAAATGTTCAGAACCACCAGCAGCAGCTCCCCACCCCACTCTGTCAGACAATGAAGACATCCATCGAAGGTGAACAAACGTTTAATCTGATTAGTGTTTGAAATAGGGGAATTGAGGGGAATATCTATGCCTAAGTATATACAAGGCTATGATAACATAGACTTATGCGCACAGTCTGGGTGTTATGCTCATTGACGTTCCTGTATATTACAAACACATAACTGACTAATTGATTCCATTACACCAAGGGAGTGACTACAAGCAAAGTGGATACCTTTATGTTGGAACATCACAGGTTGAGAATATTGTGAAACTGTCTTGAAAGTAGAGGCCTATCCAGCCTGGAATTTGTGCTATAATACATCCTCCCTTTTCCATTTAAACCCCTTTTCCAATAACGTGCGCAAGTATGCATCCACGTAATTCCTTGTTGGATGTCCAAAATGTAGTCCTTATATAATTATCACAATTCGGCAGGGTAGCATCATTCAATGGTGTGCTGACTGTCTGTCATCATGGATGGATGTGGATCATTTGTTATAGAGGTGCAGTTGTATGGATGGGATATCATCAGTATCCGAGTTGTCATCCTGTACAGTGGATAGTTGAAGACACATAGTTGGGATATGGGATATGTCATCTAATTTTTTTTCCCAGACTTGACATGCTGCCACCATGATGCTGTTTGTTGTTTACTATATGTTGGTCCATGCAACATTTATTACAGATAGTCGGGTTCTTCATGAGTCAGATATCTGAAGTTTATTTATGACAGAAAAGCTCAGTGCAAGCTGGAAGAACAGCACTTCATTTTTCACTTGGAGAATCTACAGCCTTCTGGAGTCAATACCGAGTTCAACAATTTTATGGCTTGAGGCACCATCTACCATGTCCTTCTCCAAACCCATTCCCCACACACACTTGTTCTCACATCGTCTGCTATTACATGCAATACCATTGTTAGCCACTAGTAGTCCCCATTAGTAGTTGTTCATTTTCGTCAGCTGACCATTATCCACTCCTATGTCTGTCCAACTGTCCTTCTCTCTCTATGTGTTCTATCCCCACCTAACATTTACTCCTTACCCCATCACTCCCCCTATTTTCTGCATTAAAAACATTTTTTCCTAACTAACATCAGTTCTGATGAAGGGTCACTGGTTAACTCTGCTTTCTCTCCATACTTGCTGTCAGACTTGCTGAGTTTCTCCAGCAATTTCTGTTTTTATGACGGTTTGTCATAAATAAACAAGGCTACTATATCATTGGCTTAGACACACAGGGTTGTTTTTGATTGTTTAATGATGTCACAGTACGTTACTGACACGTAACTGACTGACTGTCTACATTGACTCCATTACACTGAGAGAGTAACAGGAGAAAGAGGTATATCTTGTAACAGACCATGACACATGTTGTGTATCTGCATTAAAGGTATTGGCTTTTGTGGTCAGGAATCCAGGCTATAAAACAACTCCAAGCTGAGCTTTCTAGGTTCAAGGATGCTTAAGATCATACAGCCAGGCTGTTCCTGTGAAATTTAGTGGTATTCCATGCTGCAGTTGATGGAGCACTAGGCAAAAAATGATGCGTTGTATTTCTGTGGATCGTTTGATTTATAAATTTGATTCACTCCTTTGGTATTTGATGGTAGCTTTTGTTTTGGTACTGTGGTTAAGCAAATGGTAATGGAGGGAAGGAAAGGTGTACGTTTGCTTGTGAATGGGCATTTGGGATGGCATTACTACAGAGAAAACGTGATGGGATCAAATCTCTCACCCACAACGTTTTCTCATCCCAGTGATTTCTACTTTACAAAAGTGCTTAATTGTTTTCAAAGTTTTCCCTCTGCTGGTAATGGCATGTCACTGCCAAGTATTCAGTAAAGAGGTCACAGCTCAAAAAGAGATCTTCACATTATTGAAATAAAACATTTTTGAGATTCTTGATGTTCTCTGTGTTTATGATAAAACATTCTCTCAGGACTTATTGTTATTATTTTTTAAGCTGTAATCAAATGCAATCCTCCAGTTAGTCACAACAGCCTCCTGCAAAAACATGACAAACTAAATTTCTAAGAACCCAAACTTTTTGATAAAATCTGCTCAGACAGTACAAAAGCTGAAACAATGTGGAATTCAATCAGGAATGTGGCATCACATTTATTTTCTCTCCCTAGTTGCCCTTGAGAAGGTGGAGATCAGTTGAACTTATTTAATATTCATTTTACAAAGATTACTTGAAAAAGCTTTGTTACTTTTATTCATTCCCTACAAGCAACAGCTCTAACTTCATGTCCAAATCCACAAATAAGAAACACAACTGCACACAGGACTGAATAGCTGAAACTCTAGGGTTAGATTGGTAGGGATAGAGGAAAAAAATTGCCTTATTGCTCCAGATTGGTTATTACAGCCTGAAAGAACTGGAGTATTTTTCAACGCATCTCAGTCAGTTGTACTTATTTGCAGAAGCCTGTTCTCTGTGCCACCACAGCAGGAAGACTCTCTGCCGGGCAACACTAAGAAGTCTGAAGGTAGAAAGTTCATTTTTGGTTGTGGGGTGAAGGCGGATAAGAAATGAGATTCACTTCCTCACTTCAGCTGAATGATTTTGGTGAAGGCACTGCCTGTGCAGCTCTCTCCTTCCCAAAACTGCTTGCAAGCTCCACACAAAGTAGGAGGCACGTTGTTGTTGCTTAAGGATAAGTGGCACAGTTAGCCTCTTCATTTTCTAAGACAGATAAGGGAAGATGCAAAGAAATTGCTACAATGGAAATTCTTTGCTAACTGAACCAGGACAGACCAAAGCGTTGAGACTGACTGATATCACTGGGGGCATTGATCGGGCAAGAGGAAGGACATAGTGTGCTACAGTGGCTGGGGGTGTCTGGGAACATCAAGTCATAGAGCATACAGCATGGAAACAGATCCTTTTGTCCAACAAGTCTACGTCAACCATGTTCCCAACCTAAACCTCTCACACATGCCTGCATTTGGCCCATATCCCCAGCTCTACAAGAAAACCTACAACTCCGGAGCAGCTGCAAGATCCACGCTACTCTCACTCCGCCATTTTTGTGATCAAGGATGTCATGCCTTGGAGTTTGGACTAGCCCACACAAAATGTAATGACCTCACGTGGGTGGTTTAATGTAAGTGAATGCAACTTCAGCGTTTCCTACCTACCACAGCAATAAGCTCTCACACTGTTTAATGTATCACTCAACTAGCAGCACCCCAAGATAAACATCCAGTTACTCCACCTCACATTTACACAGCTGCCAATGTTATTAGCCTCACATTCACCTCCATGTTTCCAGATTCCTCCAGCTCTTCCGTTATATATAGCAGGCTCATAATCCAAAAACTCTGCTCCATTTAGATTCTTCCCTCTCTCTTGTTGGGGCTGATTAGCACTCCAACAGTAAAAGGCCTACATCGCTGAGAATCTATAGACCTAATGGGCTCTTGCAACTAGCCCCGTGATGCAATGTGGCCAGCAGCATCTACCAGCAGTCAGTGTCATGCTCCTGCCTCACACTCTTTCTTTAACTCCCAGCTCACCCTCATTCTGCTAACTGGCGTCATGTGCTCATGGTGTGAGCCTGGACCACTTGCTACCCACCCACCCCACTTTGTTGCTCAGGGTTCTGGTTTCCAAATGCCCAGGAACTGTTGACTGCCCAGCCCTGCAAGGATTAAGGGAGACAGAGCAACAACACAGCAGTAAGGTAGAGGTCCCATTTCTTGATCTGATGCTCATAATCAGCAACACAGATGCTGGATCTGCACCTTCCTTGGAGACAATCATAGAATCTCAGAGCCACTACATCAAGTCCACACTGACCCTCTGAAGAGCATCCTACTCAGACCCTCCCTCCCCCCCACCCCTCCATCTCACCCCCTCTCTCTCTCATCCTTCTCTCTCTCACCCCTCTCTCTCTCACCCCTCTCGATGTAATGAACTTGCAACCCTGACCCTTTAAATAACATGACTGATGAGCTTGATTCCATGTTTCTTTCTTCAAAAGTGAGCAACATAACGGCAGATTGATTCCAGGCATGAGGAAGTTCAGTTACGGATAGCCTGGAGAAGCAGGAGCCTGTCGCCCTCAGAAAAGAGAAGGTTGAGAGAAACTTCAATGGAGGTGAAAACAAAATACTGTAGTATTGTGAAAAGTTGACTGAGAATTCTGTAGAAGAGCCATACCAGACTTTAAAAGGCTTTATTTCATTCCACAGTTGCTGCCAGACCTGCTAAGTTTCACCAGCATTCTCTGGATTTGATCAAGCTGTTCAAAATCATGGAAGGTCTAGGGTCGATAGGGTGAATCTGATTCCAGCTGAAAATGTGTTGCTGGAAAAGCGCAGCAGGTCAGGCAGCATCCAAGGAGCAGGAGAATCAACGTTTCGGCTGAAAATGTGTTTCCATTAAGGAGCAGCTCCACAGGACACTGATTAAAGGTAATAGGCAAGCTGAGAATGATCTAGAGGAGAGGTAATGGCTTCGTGGTATTGCCACTCAACTATTAATCCAGAGATTCAGGTCATTTTCTGGGGACACAGGTTCAAATTTTGCCAGGGCAGATGGTGGAATTTGAATTCAATAAAAAAGAAATCTGGGATTAAGATTCTGATGTTGACTGCACAGGTATGTCCTTTAGGGAAGGAAATCTGCCATCGATGCCCAGTCTGGCCTATTGTGACTCGAGACCCAAAGCAATGTCGCTGACTCTCAACTATCCTCTAAGCAATTAGGGATGGGCAATAAATTCTAGCCTGGTCAGTGACATCCACGTTCCATAAATGCATTTTAAAAAAAAGCTTCCTTCATATATTTAGCACCTGGAAGGCATGGCCTAAGAATGCAATGGAAATAAGTTCACTCCTGGTTTTCTAAAGGGAATTGGGTAAGCATCTGAAGAAAGATAAATTTCAGGGCAACCTGGAAAGGATACATAAGTGGGTCAAACAGAAAGCACAGCTAATCTTGTGACAGACTGTCTTCCTTTGCCAATTGGAAAGCAAAAGACTTATTTCTCGATTGAATGATGCTTGGCTGTCAGTCGAGGAGATTTGTTACTTCCATTTTCAAGATCTTTATATCTGGAAGAGAGAATTGTTCAAAGAGAGTGACTACAACTTTTAATGCTGCATGATTTGTCTCTTGAGTTGCACACAGCAGATTGATTTTTAATTCCAGAAGCTTCCAAGGCCAATCCTGGAAGGTTGCCTATGTATTCATGAGGTTGTTGAATATCCTGATTGATCAGAATATTAAGCTCCTTGTTCATTCAACAGACTTATTTGCTAGCTGTCTTGTGTGTTCAGTAATATGTCTCTGAAGTAGTATGGAAATGATATCTTGGTAAAATGCTTTTTCTTAAAGGAATTGTTTGCCCTTGAAAATTATGTTTCATGATATGCCAAGTTCATCTCTGTATGCACGAAATAAACAACTATCTCAAGCACTGTCAGACCATCCCAGGATAGTGGTCTTTTGCAACTCTTGGAGTTGTTCATCTATGCTAGTTGCCAATTGCAACTGGTTCTGGCCAAAATGTAACAGATTCGAAGCAGCTTGCACTTTGTGATGTACAACATCAATGTGTAGATCAGGAGAAGTATCTTGATCTTTATTGATCTTGATTGAGTAATTATTTTTATTCACTTGTGGTGACTAGAGAATCACTGGCTGTGCCAGTAATTATTGCCCTTGAGAAAGTGGTGGTGAGCTGCTTTCTTGAGCTGTTGCAGGCTGTGTGCGGCAGGTTGACCCACAATGCCCTTGGAGAGGGATTTCCAGGATTATGACCCAGTGACAGTGAAGGAATAATGATATGTTTTCAAGTGAGTGGCTTGGAGGGGAACTTGAAGGTTGTGGTGTTCCCATGTATCTGCTGCCTTTTTTCTTCGAGATGGAAGTATTGTAGGTTTGGAGGGTATTGTCTAAGGATCTTTGATGAATATGTGGAAGGGCACACAAACTTCAAACTTCAGAGCTGATATTTCTTTTATTCATTCCTTGGCATCTGTGATGCTGTAGACCTCAGGAAAAGGCCAAGGTTGATCATCTGTTTCACACATCTGACTGAAGCTTTGTCTCTTCTTTTGATGTACTGAAGCTCCCCCATTGTTGAGGAATGGGGGATTATGTGGATCTCCCCTCTCCTATTAGCTGTTTAACTGCCCATTACCATTCACAACTGCATGTAGTAGGACAGCAGAGCTTAGATCTGATCCATTAGTTGTGGGATTGCTTCACCCTGTCTGATGTACGATGCTTTCACTATTTGACATGTAAGTAGTCCTGTGTAGTATCTTCATCAGGCTGACACCTCACTTTTAGATGGGCTGCTGCTCCTGGCATGCCCTCCTGCATTCTTCATTGAACCAGGATTGATCTCCCAGCTTGAAAGTAATGGTGTAGTAGGTGCTATGCTACACCATATATTTATAAGTTGTCATGATTTAGAAATGCCGGTGTTGGACTCGGGTGTACAAAGTTAAAAATCACACAACACCAGGTTATAGTCCAACAGGTTTAATTGGAAGCACTAGCTTTCGGAGCGCTGTTCCTTCATCAAGTGGCAAGGAGCAGCGCTCCGAAAGCCAGTGCTTCCAATTAAACCTGTTGGACTATAACCTGGTGTGTGATTTTTAACTTTATAAGTTGTAGTTGTTTGCAATTCTGCCATTGCCAATGATTCACAGGACCTCGTAGACACCCAGTTTTGAGTTTTCCAGATGTATTCAAAATCTGTACCATTTAACACAATAATAAAGCCACAAAACACTTTGGCGGGACTTTGTCTCCAGAAAGGTTGTTCATTCTTACCATATTATCATGGAAAGATGCATCTGCGACAGATTGCTGAGGACAAAGTTATGTTATGTCTCAGTCAGTACATCATTACGCCTTTTAGACACAGGCTCGTCATATTGTTGTGATATCACAGCATATGACCTGAGTGCATAAAGATCTCATACTCCATCTCACCCTGGAATCCCATGAAGTATAACAGACTTTTGAAAGAACACTTAATATCAGCCAACACACTTTGATACATCTGGGATTATAACAGTTGGACATAACAGTTAAGATAATAAATGGCTGCTGAATTCTTCCACACAGCACTATCCATAGCCAATTTTTTAAGTTACTGGAAGTAACATAAGCATTACCACTTCAAAAAAATACTGTAATGTAATTTCTTTGTATGTTAATTTCATTTATTTTCGAGTTTGGATTTTTGATTTTGTGCTCGTGACATTTAGGTATTTTTGTATGTCTGAAGGGGCTTAATGATTATCTTGTAATTATTGCTGTAGCCATGTTGTAAGAGAAAGACTTCCTTTAAAGTAACAAGTTTTTGTTTATATTGGAAGGATTTTACAATTGTGCACAGAGATCTGCAGTATATTAGGTCCAGTTTGGGAGATCAGAGATTTTTGTTTCTCTGTTGATTAGGAAAACATCATAGCTTAAAGGAAAAGGTTTCCTTTAGGTCCAGTTTAGGCAATTCTACAGGATCCTTCGTTGATGTTAGATATGTGGATATTGTGAAACTTGAAAGGGTTCAGAGAAGATGTACAAGGATATTGCCAGGGTTGGAGGATTTGAGCTATAGGGAGAGGCTGAACAAACTGGGGCTGTATTCCCTGAAGCGTCGAAGGCTGAGGGGTGACCTTATAGAGGTTTACAAAATTATGAGGGGCATGAATCGGACATATAGTCCCTGGGGTTGGGGAGTCCAGAACTACAGAGCATAGGTTTAGGGTGAGAGGAGAAAGATATAAAAGAGACCTAAGGGGAAATCTGTTCATGCAGAGGGTGGTACGTGTATGGAATGAGCTGCCAGAGGAAGTGGTGAAGGCTATTAAGATTGCAACATTTAGAAGGCATCTGGATGGGTATATGAATAGGAAGGGTTTGGAGGGATATGGGCGGAGTGCTAGCACGTGGGACCTGATTCGGTTGGGATATCTAGTTGGCATGGACGGGTTGGACTGAAGGGCATGTTTTCATGCTGTACATCTCTATGACTCTATGAAGCTATGTAAAGCAGTTGTCATGAGTAAGGGAGAAGATAATTTAGAAATGTTTAAACAAAAAAGTTGCCTCAGTGTGAGACATTTAGTATTGATGTTCCAGACCAAAATTGTTTTATTAAAACACTATAGGAGTTATTTGAAGCTAAGTAGGTCTGAGTTCAGTTATATGGCAAATCAAAGAAAAGCCAAAAGATTCTTACAATCAAAAGTTGATGCCACAGCTAAGAGAACTACTTTCTGAGAGGTTGGAATACTTTAAAGAGTTGGATTGATAGGATTATATTTTTTCCCTGTGTTTCAATTTTTTTAGGCTTATGTTTTATGTAAATAAGAAGTTTTGTTCTATTTGTTTTCATTTCAAATGTGTTATAAACTTTTGTTTGAATGTTAAAACAATATCTGTAACATTTTGTGTTTATGTTTCAGTGTGAGACCACTGCATTAAAACAGAATATGATCTATCAAGCCAGATTTTGGTCTGAGATCTGCCTTGTCCAATAATAATATCAACTGTAATCATCATAATACCCTGATAGAGACAAAAATCATATCATGGTTAGCAGCAGCAAAAAGAAAATTCCAAAATCTTTTTGGCATATTTTGAAAG
Organism: Chiloscyllium plagiosum; assembly: GCF_004010195.1. Classification (NCBI taxonomy): domain Eukaryota; kingdom Metazoa; phylum Chordata; class Chondrichthyes; order Orectolobiformes; family Hemiscylliidae; genus Chiloscyllium; species Chiloscyllium plagiosum. The sequence goes on along the minus strand of NC_057722.1, from coordinate 21,290,671 downwards.
AGCAACCACACACCAACTTTGGACATCAGAGAATTCAATCAGCAGTATCAATCACTGGGAATATTATTAGTCATACGGCTTTGTGGATAGAGCATTGACCACCAAATCAACAGAGGTAATTTCTTTTTGATTTGAATATGCAATAGATACAATATATGTCATTAAAATGGCTGAAGTTACAGATACCAACAAAACTAAAATTTGCAGACCCAGGCTAAAGCATAATGAGTACACTCTGCCCCTGAAAAAAACATGACAGGCCGTTTGTCCAGTTTTACAAAAAAAACAACTAAAATGATCCTGAAAGAATAGATCCAATGTGTTTTTGAGGAAAATACAACTTTTTTTAAAATTAAGAAGCTTTTTTGTACTTTTAAAAGCCTTATACATGTCCAGACCTTATCGGCCCCACCATTTTCATTGTATAAATTGGCAGAGAAAAAACCGAAGTGGACATCATCACATCTTATTTGACAAGACTGCCATCTGTAGGCAGCTATGTGTAATGGCATGCTTTCAATTCTTCAGCAACAGTAATAAAGTTGCAGAGAACAGCTGACTTAAAGGGTCAAAGGCCAGTAGAACAGCAATTTTAATATACACACAGAGCCATACAGCTTAAGGTGGACAGTGAACTGGCATTAAGGCAGAATCATGATTTGAAAGAAACTCATTCCGGATTGGTCCACATCTCGTGTCATCTTTACTAAATTGCAGCTGTTCAAACATATGCGGTTCCATTTTGCAGATAAGACAATCTGAAGGAAAGAGCTTAAAAATCATGCTAACCATTGGAAAGAATGATCAGAAAGATTCAGAAAAGGTCCAGAAAGTTTTGAAGACTAGCTCAAGGTAAGTGTTGAAAAGATGGGCTGAATTGCTTCCTGCATCATGACAATGATGTGATTCTGGATTAATAGTATCTCACTCATGTCATACAGACAACAATCCAAGACCAGTTTGTCAAAAGATGCTGATGCAAAGGGCATGAGTATGACTTTTCCAAAGAGGAAGTATCAGAGAGACTCCCACCCTATTTAAAACCTTTAGGAAAGATCTATTGGGCAAGAAAAGGGGCCATACCATTGACGTATTACTTGAGGGCGGATACAATTTTGAAGCCATAGTGGCAGGTCAAGAACAATTGCTTTTTTAGTTGCAGCCTACATTATTGCCATGGTCAGTAAAGTACACCAAATCGATAAAACCTGTCACAAGTATGGGGTGTCATACAATGCAAAAGCTGTCCAGATTTTCTTGATTCCTGTAAAACAAAATACCTGTCGGGCACCAAAGAACATTGGGCAACCATATTCAGAGAATCTGGTTTTGAAGGCCAAGCCAGGCCCCAGAACAAAACACAAGTGACCAGCAAAATAGTACAACACCACACCACTGGTAGTAAGGGAAGTGGTAAAAATGTGGGCAAACATATCAGTTCACAATGAAGTTCAAGTCCACCAAGATTTGGAGATGCCGGTGTTGGACTGGGGTGTACAAAGTTAAAAATCACTCCGAAAGCTAGTGTGCTTCCAATTAAACCTGTTGGACTATAACCTGGTGTTGTGTGATTTTTAACTAAGTCCACCAAGAGTTGCAAAAGAGCACTATCCAGGTGTGGTTTGTTTTCCCTGGAGCATCGGAAGCTGAGGGGAGACCTTATAGAGCTTTACAAAATTATGAGGGGCATGGATAGGATATATAGACAAAGTCTTTTCCCTGGGATCGGGGAGTCCAGAACTAGAGGGCATAGGTTTAGGGTGAGAAGGGAAAGATATAAAAGAGACCTAAGGGGCAACCTTTTCACACAGAGGGTGGTACGTGTATGGAATGAGCTGCCA
>NC_057722.1:21281378-21286651 GCF_004010195.1 Chiloscyllium plagiosum | reverse complement strand
CCAAAAGAGAAAATGCTGGAAAGTCTCAGCAGGTCTGGCAGCATCTGTAAGGAGGGAAAAGAGCTGACGTTTCGAGTCTAACTGACCCTTTGTCAAAGCTGACAAAGGGTCAGTTAGACTCGAAACGTCAGCTCTTTTCCCTCCTTACAGATGCTGCCAGACCTGCTGAGACTTTCCAGCATTTTCTCTTTTGGACACAAAACAGTACATGTTTATGGATCATTCAGGGTCTATTTAGATGAAAAAACAATTTTTCTTTGTCTACTTGTGCTCCAGGCATGAAGTGAACTCACACAGAATCTTGAAAATTAGATTTTGAAGAAGAATTGCAACTCTCATGTAACAAGATACCATCAATGCCTTTGCATCTGGTTATGATAGATTATAAACAGAGTTGTTTTTCTGAATTAAGCTTAAAAATACTTCCAGTTGTTCATTAAAGTCACAGAATATGATTTCTAGAAACAATGTGAAATATTATGCCAGTGCACGTGACACAATACACATAAATTAATTTTGAATGCTTAATTTTCAGGTCTTTACAGTGCAATTTATACATTTGGTTTTGATATAGTTGCATGGGAAATTATCAATTTAAACATCATTCAAATTGGAAAGACTTGATTTTTAAATGAAAATGCTCAGTTTCCAATCCTATGACTACACCTTCATAGTGGGTTTCTCTGTTTCAATGGTAGTGAATCCATAGAGATGGAAATTCAGCTTTCTCAGTTGTTGGGAATGTGGGCCACAATTAGCAGCATACTCATGCTGATCCCAGTGGAGATTGGCAATATGCAATATGAGTGCTCTCACTTAATTCCAAGATTGTAGCATGGCCTTGCGTGATTCCCACACTGTGATTTTCTCTCTCTAGTACTGCTGCTAGCCTTTGTACACTGCAAATTAGATACTCCAGGCAGGTTTCCCTTTTTAAAGGCTTAATACTTATAAAAGGGAAACTGCCTTCATTGAGTGAAAGTAACTGGGTAATCACTGTAGAAGGCCAGTTAAAGAGACATGGCATGGTGCTCCAGGGGAAGTATTCCCTCATTCAGTGATGCAGTTATGGAGTCAGGACAAGAGCCATGTTTCTGAGAGCATAAAGACCCTTAGAACAGAATGAGGGCAGATAGTAAGGCCATTTAATGCACAGAGTGTTATTCTGAGAGCATGGCTTTAGAAATACTGGAGGAAAGCATTTAATGATATCACATGGATGGTCAAAGTGACTGAAGGTTTTGACACATCACAAATCACACCCAATCTAACATCCCTGGCTCTCCCACCCCCTTACAAATCCCATCACTCATCCAGCAGCATTAACTAGGACTCAGAGCTGACTCCTAAGATCTTTATAGCATACTTCACCCAGACCCAGCTTTAAAACATGCCAGCTACACATATACACTGCTCCATGGCTCTGGAGGCCTACTCTTATTTGGTTATGGCGGGAACAATGACAAATAGTTACTTATGTTCTTCTCTCTCTCTCTCTCATGGGAGCAGGAGGCACAGAAAAAGGAAGAAACTAATAGAGAACAAACACAACTGCACCCCTCACTATCCTCAAGGGAACGATCCAACTAATAAACAGTAGAAATGTCACAAAACCATCGAAAGCTTCTGAGGATATAGAGTTGTTTCCTTGTGCACCCCCCCCCCCACTTACTTCTCATCCTTTCCTTTAGAGGTGCCATAAAATAGAAACCATAACTGGAATAATTTCTTCACCTCACCTCTCCTCTCACCATTTCACTGCCTTTATATGTTTGTGTTTCTTAGTAGTCAAAGAATGAAAAACTGCTCAATCTCCAAAGCGAAGGAGGAAGTGGAAGTGAGGAGACAATACTTGCAGCCACCTTCTCAGTCACAGCCACTGCACGAAGTTTAGAAACAAGTGTAGAGTCAAGATCAATGCAGAAGGATTCACCAACCATAAGTGGGCTGCATTAAGGCCACGAGGAAAGGTCAACTTATAAGGACTGGGTGAGGGCTCAGATGAGATCAGCTGCAGGGGAGTCAGATATTCACCCTGTTGGTCTAACTACAATAACAGACTGACAAAAATTTATACTAGATGCTCAGTGCCTTGACAGGCCAGCAACTAACCTCCACTCATTGGCTGGTAGCATAGAGGAATTCAACTCCACAACATCACAGTACTTCATTCAGAGCTTAAGCTCATCCTTTCCATTATTGAAGTCACAAGCAATATCCATAGCATCACTGTCAGACACATTCATATTGAACATCTTCTGGCCATTGTCTTAGTTCCAATGCAGTAAGACAAAGCCACAAGATATCTCCCTGCTGTGTTGGAAGCTTGTATGGAGATTGTGAGATACACCTTTTTTGCCATGCAGGGCTTAGACTGATGCCGTCATGTATATGGCTTTCAGCACTTGCAGAGATTTGTAAATTCCTACAGTGATTGAGCAATCTGTCCTGTAGCCGATCTCAAGTATTACTGAGGTACCCAATGTAGTGACTGTAATGAGGTCAGCCAGATGGACCTCATAGATCACGAGTTCCCTAATGGGGCTGTTAACCTGGTTGAAAGAGGGAGCCCTGGCTGACAGATTAAAAACAGGAATGTCAGAGATTCTGCTCACTCAGAGCTGGCTCAGAGGAAGCTGGATCAGTGTTAATGACTTTCCGTGTTTAGATAAAGGGTAACTTCATGATGGGATACTGGCCTCTGTGGAGTTTATTCATCCAAAAACCCTCAAGGTTCAGAGCCAAGCAAGCGTTCTTCAAAGACTATCTATATTCTCCCTCGGTTAAGTGCTATGCATACACATATCTTATAATTACTTTCTAGATAAATCTATTCTTAACTCATTTGTTAAAATCCTTAGTTTAAATATTTAAAGACAATGCTAACCAGTTTATGTTTTCATTTAACAATGAATTTAATGTACAGTTAGTATTCCTATAAATATGCCATATTTTTCTATAGCAGCTCTAGATGGGATCCTATAAATTTTATGTGGTATAAAAGTGCACTTGAGATGCTATTATAAATACATCTTTAATGTACGTTCATGAAAATGAATAATATAATCTTTAATAAGTGACATTAAACAAACAATAAATTGACAATATAATTGTTGCATTTCTTGATTTGTGCATGCAGAAGCCAGTAAAGCTTTGTGGTGTTATTAGGAAGCAGTTATGAGTTTTTTTTAATGATGGTCTCATGAAGGAAGTATTAACTATCATGTTATTTCATATCAAAGAGTTCAAAAATATGCTTTGATTGCATTGGTTGATCTACATTTTGAGAAAGTGGTTTGAAGTCTCTTCATTTTGAAAAAGAAAATGCTGATTGTAAGCCATAAATGTTCTTGGGAGTGCAGACAATTATTTAGGTTTTGAAAATGACCTGCACAACACTTAAGTGCTTGAAATGATCTTTCATTTCACGTGAGTTCTAGTTAAAATGCAATTTGCATTTCTGAAGACAAGATATCTTTTGATTATATTAGAAATGAATAATCACATTTTACTAGTGTTTGCACAAGCCATAAAATGAGTATACACCTAACTTTTTATCTGTGATATAAATAACACCCATGGAATAATCAAATTGTGAATTCCACTGTTAAGGCCTTAGTCATACCAGTGGGGTTTAATACTGTGGAATTTCCATTGTGTGCTATTTATAAAGTGGCTAAGCTAATGTATGGGAAGTGGTAAACACATTCAGAATTTTAAAAAGGGAGATTAAATATCATGGCAATGTATGCAGCTTGCCAACAAACCTAGACTTATCTTTGAGAGCCACATAAAGATATGCATTTAAGAAAACTGTTTCATGGGTCTTTGCTGACGGTGCTTTAGTTGACAAATGATATCTCTTATATCAAAGATAATTATAAAGACAGAAAGTAATGGTTAGAGACTGTGTAGAAAAACAAAATATTCTAAATTTCACAAGTTAAACATGCAAGACATCTTGTATTTGATCAAATATATCTGTCATTATGTTCTAATTTTGACTAAATATAGAATATATGATATGAATTTGTTTGTGTATCACCAAAATATAATGTAAAATGCTGGTACAATTGGTTAACATGTATCATGAACTGTTTTGTGATTCTCTCTTTTTATTAGCTTCATGACAAATGATCGCTGTGACCTGAGCAAAAATCAAACAAATTTTAAATGTTTTTTGAAGTGCAGTAGCTTACTTTCACTTATGTGGGGGACACAGAATTGCAAACTTGTATTCAATCTTTTGTTATTTTTGTCTATATGACACTTCTGATTCTCATCTGTCACTTCAGCAGTGATGACACGGTCAAATGGCTACATTCCACTGGTTGTCTGATTTAGCCTAGTGGCTTCATCGTCTGTGTGTCTTTTGGTGACAAGCCACTGTTGGCATTTTCCATCCACGCTTCCCTAGTCTTCCTGATCTTCTTGTACATCTGTGTATTGGGCCTTAAAAGGGATTCTAATTATTTGTATATAAACAGATTGGGGCTTTAACCAGCCTCTTCATTCTGAATATAGGACTGGAAAAAGGTCATTTAGCTAACTGAGCAAATTCTGCCATTTGCTAAGGTTGTGGCAGTTGATCTATCAACTCCATATATCCTTCTATCCCTTAATAGTTCTGATTAACAAAAACAGTCTATCAATTGAACAATTGACCAAGTATCAATTTCTGTTTTGGGAAAATAATTCCAAACTCCTAAACACCCTTTATATGTAGAGGTGTTACCTAACTTCAATCCTGCAAGATCTTAGTCTATTATCAATTTGATTTCCCTTAGTTATAGATTCTTCAGCAAGCAAAGTTAGTTTCTGTTATATTTCCAATCACTTTCTTTAATATGTAAAACAAAGTTCAATCAAATCACTATGATTTAAATTCCATGCAATAATCCTAATTTGTGTAACTTTTCTTTGTAATTTAGCCTTTGGAGTCCAGGTCATATTCTAGCACAAATCCCTGCAAGGCCAGTAGAAATATACTAAACTGAGGAGTACCCGGAACTGCTTGCAGCAGTTAAGATGTAGTCTAACCAGAGAGTTTTGTAGGTCAAGTTGATTTCAAACCAACTGGTATTCTAATACTCTGGATATAAAGAACAGTATTTTATCTGACGGATTTGTTTCAGTTTCACCAATTCAATCAATTAAGTTCTGCTGTAATGCTTTCTCTGCACTGTTTTCCCATGCCATCTCTATTTGTCACCAATGAATTTGACTCCCTCTTCGCTTGATCCCACGCCCCCCCCCCCCCCCCATGTTTCTTT
>NC_057722.1:21277630-21280667 GCF_004010195.1 Chiloscyllium plagiosum | reverse complement strand
ATGAGACTGCATGGAATGATAGGAATTGTACCTCCATATCTCTGATGTTCCCTCCCTTGGAGAAGAAAGATTCAAAAGCACCCCCCCCCCCCCCCCCCCGTTTTGTTCCAACAGAGAGAGAGAGAGAATGGCAATGATTTTTTTAAAAAAAATACGTTTCAAAGTTGAAATGTTTGCAAGATCCGCTCTCCCACTGCTTTTGCATTGACTTTTCAATGTGCTGTATCCCACCGCACAAGACACCGGTAGGATTCATGCTTCATATTTGCTGTCACTGGCGCTCTGTAAAACAAGGCAGGGCGTTGTACCCTGCCCGCAGTGAACAAACTTGACAGCTTCACTTTGGACTGGCACTGGCCACTGACAGTGTTGGAAAGACAACACTGACGAAGCTTAAATTGCAATGTTTCAACCGTAATACACAGTCCCCAGGGAAATGAGCCTTTTACTTCGGCAGGTAAATAACCTGGTGCCTGTGAGAGAGAGCTATTTCCCCACAAACTGAATGTGGAAATTGTGTGGCCGATGTTTGGAACAGGGCACTTTTTATTTTTCCAAAACGGCGCTATTTATAGAATTGTAATAGTTTAAATCAGCTTTAACTGGTACGTGTGTGACTAAAACATTTGATTCGAGTGCCAACGAGTCCTGAAATGGAAGCTCAGATCAAAGCATAAATAACAAAATATCGTGGGTGCTGGACATTTGAAATAAAAACATACAAGGGCGAGAATATTCAGCGTGTCAGGTAGCACCGGGTTTCCAGGATTGTCGTTTGGATAAGCGAGGTGCCTCCACCAATGAGCATTAGTGCATCAGACAAGTATTATACCCAAGAGTGACTTGTTTTGGTCGTAAAATTGACTCGGGTTTCCCAATCTCTCATGAGTAACTGTTGAACACAGTCAGTGAAATTGGAAATATTCACTTGTTGTCAATTTGCCTGAACGCCATGAATATTTAATAGGAAAATCGACTGTGAGCGTTTGAAATTTTAAAAAAAAGCACACAGTTTATTTTTGAATACAAAATCAACATATGCCTAATTAAACTTCGCAATTAGAGCCCTTCCCTTTTACAATACAATTATATGTTTTGTAGCCAGACGTGTAAAGAAGATTATTGTATGTTTGAATGTAATATATGTACCGTGAATGACCTTTAAAAAAATTCTTCTTCCACCCACTAGCCCCACCCATCATATTAACCCCATGGACAGCAGGGACCTTGGATACCATAGGCAAATAATCATATTTCAGTCATGTGCATGGACAGTGAAGAGTAGCCATCATGGGAGGGATCGTTGTGAAACAGACTCAGATTACACTTGGCATTCACAAGTTCCAGTGAGAATTACTGGGCAGCCATCAGGATTGTAAGCTGTGGCCTATTTTTCTCTTTCTGGCACAATTATTTTGGCACAAAATCTTGTCACTGATACTTGTTGCTACACAACACTCTGTCTGGTTACTAACTAAGCTCTGGTGTAGATTAAGGATGAGGTTTTTTTGATGGGCCTAAAATACAGTACAGCACAAGGTTTTGAGAAAAGCTTGTGATTTATCACGTGCTGTTTGTTCATAAGAAGACCTAGTATAATCTAAATGTTTTTTTAAATTAGTTATTTTACCCTCATATTACGTGTGAATCAGTTTCACATCAGAAATGAGATATTGTTAGTGTTGCAAAGGAAGCTATTTTTATATATCATTTGACTGGAATGTTAATGTGAAACCAATACTTTCCAATCTGCAGTTGAAGTCTGGCTGACTTCACCACAATTACACTCTGTTGCTTGAAATGACTCCATCTTGGCTGTTGAATGAATGCATTGTGCCTTATATGGTATGACTCTCCTGTCCTTTAAAAAAACCATGCATTAACGAACTTACCATGGATATTGGCATGGGAGGCCTGAGAGCATTATAATAGTGTGAATATTGTTCAAATTAGAAAAGTTGGATAAAAATGACTTAATATGTTATCTTTAATATTTTTTTGGAGAAGGAAACAGAAATTAAATTCAGTCATATATTGAAGGCATATTGTTTGAGATTGTTGACTGCCACCTACAATGCATGCAGCAACAAACATGAGAAGGGCCAGCATGGAGTCAACATCAATGAGGCACCACTGTCACAATATTTTGGACACATATAATCTTAAGAGTACTCACAGTCAAAGGACAATAAGAATCCTAACTGGTTAATCATGAAACTCTACAGCCAATAATTGTTCATCTCACAAAGAATTTCTTCAAATGATTGATAGATTAGGTCAATATCTTAGAGATGAAACCCTGATACTAAAGGGCAGTATCAATCAATTCATAAAGCACTAAATGTTGTGCTATTTGTCAATGTAGCAGGAGCCCTGCATCAGACAACAGTTGATAAAATTTGAAGATTTAAATGCGAAAGTGTAAAGCAAGACAAGTTGGGCACAACTACTTAGCAGAAATGCTTTGTCTTCTTTAAGCAATTGTCATGTGCCATTCTTGAAACTTTATTGCTGGAACAGCACAGCAGTTCAGGCAGCATCCAGGGAACAGGAGATTCGACGTTTCGGGCACAGGCCCTTCTTCAGGAATGAGCAGAGAGTGTTCAGCAGGAGAAGATAAAAGGTAGGGAGGAGGGACTTGGAGGAGGGGCATTGGAAATGTGATAGGTGGAAAGAGGTCAAGGTGAGGGTGATAGGTCGGAGTAGGATGGAGGCGGAGAGGTCAAGAAGAAGACTGCAGAAGACTGCAAGAAAGTGAGGTCTGCAGATGCTGGAGATCAAAGTTGAAACTTTATTGCTGGAACAGCACAGCAGGTCAGGCAGCATCCAGGGAACAGGAGATTCGACGTTTCGGGCACAGGCCCTTCTTCAGGAATGAGCAGAGAGTGTTCAGCAGGAGAAGATAAAAGGTAGGGAGGAGGGACTTGGAGGAGGGGCGTTGGAAATGTGATAGGTGGAAAGAGGTCAAGGTGAGGGTGATAGGTCGGAGTAGGATGGAGGCGGAGAGGTCAAGAAGAAGACTACAGGTCAGGAAGGC
>NC_057722.1:21223710-21277178 GCF_004010195.1 Chiloscyllium plagiosum | reverse complement strand
GTGTGTGTGTGTGTATACGTGTGTGTGTGAAACAGAAAGAGAGTGGGTGTGTGTGTATGTGTTGTGTGGGGAGGGGATAATTTATTCAACACTCAGAGACCTTTATCTGATCATTGACGCACATGGAAGACAGTACCGTTCAGCACTGATGCACTCTGAATTAGCGTGACTCACTACTTGAACCCTGAACGCTGATTTACAATATTGTGGGCAAAATGCCTCTTTAGAAAGTTCTAATCTGGGTTGATACCCCAGTGTAGTCCTGAGCAGGGGTGTGCAGTCAGAGGCGAATTGTTAAGAAAAAAGGTCGCATCTATCTGGCATGGTAGCTCAGTGGTTAGCACTGCTGTCTCACAGCACCAGGGTATTGCATTTGATTCTACCGTTGGGCGACAGTACATTCTCCCCATGTCTGTGTGGGTTTCCTCTGGGTGCTCAGGTTTCCTCCCACAATCCAAAGACATGCAGGGTACGTGAACTGGTCATGCTAAATTGTCATAATGTTCAGGTTAGGTGCATTAGTCACGGGTAAGTATAGGATAATAGGATAGGGGAATGGATCTTCAGAAGATTGGTGTGGATTTGTTGAGCTGAAGGGCCTGTTTCCACACTGTAGGGATTCTATGATTCTATCCTCTCAAGTGGAGGGAGAAGATACCATAGCACAATTTTAAAGAATAGTAAGGGAGTTAACCCTGGAGTCCTGACCAATCAACATTGCAAAAGCAGGTCACTTGGCAACTATCATATTGCTGTTTGTGGGAGCTTATTGTGCCCTGTTTCATTGGCTGAGTAAAAAAAATTTCATTGACCGTAATGAGCCTTGCTGAGGTTCATACAAATGTGACTTTCTTTCTTTATGTATTCTATTTATTCATTAACAACTTCACTGAGGGGTGGCACTACAAACAATCCATCTCTACCTTAATGATATTGTTGCATTACCTTGTAAGATTGACACCCAAATCTTCCCATCGCAGATATAAAGGTCTTTCTTGAAAACATCAAACCAGAGACGGCTGGCTTCAGTCTCAGTGCAGGGTGGGTGGCTTCCAATTGTCACCTTCATGTCTGTTTCTGATTTCAACACAAGAGGAGATCAACAACGTTCGTATTTACCAGAGACGAGTCATTGAGTTAGACACTGTGTGGCTTCACTATGGCTAGGAGAAAGTGAGGTCTGCAGATGCTGGAGATCAGAGCTGAAAATTTCATTTCCCCTCCTCCCACCTTGTCTCAGTCAAATCCATCGAACTCAGCACCGCCTTCCTAACCTGCAATCTTCTTCCCGACCTCTCCGCCCCCACCCCAGTCTGGCCTATCACCCTCACCTTGACCTCTTTCCACCTATCACATTTCCGACGCCCCTCCCCCAAGTCCCTCCTCCCTACCTTTTATCTTAGCCTGCTGGACAAACTTTCCTCATTCCTGAAGAAGGGTTTATGCCCGAAACGTCGATTCTCCTGTTCCCTGGATGCTGCCTGACCTGCTGCGCTTTTCCAGCAACACATTCCAATCCAGTGAGGGAAGTTGGAAGATTTAAGCTGCTATCTTTTTGACGAGAGCCTACTAAGTGAAGGCCTGTCTGTCCTCTAATGTAGACATAGAAGAGCCAATGGCACTATTTTTAATAAGAGTTATAGATACATAGAAAACACAGTAAGATTTCATGCACAGAAGGTAGTCGTCTGGCACATTATGTCCATACCAGTCGATGAATACCTCGTCACACTAATCCCACTCTCCAAATTTTGATTCCTAAACCCATTGACTGTTCCACCGCATGTTTTAATGTGATTATGGTTTTTGCCTGTATTACCCTTTGAACTCGTGGGTTCCAGAACCTCACCACTGATGAGAAAGTTGTTCCAGGTGTCATAGTCAATATTTTTTCAATAATTAGTACAGCATTTCTTTTTGTGGGAGCTTGCTACATGTAAATTGCCTGCTATGTGTCAACACTGACTGTACTTCCAAAGTACTTTATTGGCTGTAAAGCATTTTGGATCTTTCTGTGGCCATAACAGTTACTATATAAATGCAATTTAATTTTAATAACTCAATAGTTACTCATAGAAATCTAATGTTATATCACTGGGATGCTTTTTTGCCATTATTATGGCAATAATGTTTTTTTCAAATTTAAAAAAAAGTTATGATATTTCAGCTACTTTAATCCCATGTGTATCACTGATGATTTGTATTTACTCTGTGGAAATTTTAATTGAGTAGAAGATTTTACTGCATTTTACTTTCTGATTTGCTGTTTGAGAATACTTCAGTGTAATTGGCTGCCAACTCCCTGCGGTGATATCACTGTTACTGTATGCCTAGTGTTTGTCTTGATCTTGCACATATCAAGAAAGGGAAACTTCATGCCTCAGAGATCACTAGATAGCAGAAAATCCCTTTAATACTTCAAAGTACTCTTTTGGTATGATCCTAGATATTGAATATTGTTAGATATTATTACTGGAGCGAATCATAGATTTACATTTAAATAGTTCCCATTTCTGTCTTTGTTCACTCCTTTCCTCAGCAATATTTTGTGTTTGATTTTGTCTACTTTCTGTGGTTTTATTTACCCTAATGAAGAAGAGCATATCTTCTCAACATCACAACTATTGATCTCACCCTGCTTGGCTGTTGTATGGAACCCCCTACGTGTTAACCCCTTAAAGCCAAATACATAACAATATTGTCAAATTTGATGGAATTTTAATGCATTTACTTTAGGGGAAATTTGGCATGTTAATATGCTGCAGTTTTTCTTATCTGCGATGTTTTGTGTTATGTTGCTGAAAATATTACTGATGAAATACTTAGCAGTTGTAGTAAAATCATGCGTATACTTAGGATGAAGAAGATTATGAGTACCACATATGCTTGGTCCAGTTCTTGTTGGATTCATTTGGATATCAAAGTTGAAACTTTATTGCTGGAACAGCACAGCAGGTCAGGCAGCATCCAGGGAACAGGAGATTCGACGTTTCGGGCACAGGCCCTTCTTCAGGAATGAGCAGAGAGTGTTCAGCAGGAGAAGATAAAAGGTAGGGAGGAGGGACTTGGAGGAGGGGCGTTGGAAATGTGATAGGTGGAAAGAGGTCAAGGTGAGGGTGATAGGTCGGAGTAGGGTGGAGGCGGAGAGGTCAAGAAGAAGACATTTCCAACTCCCCTCCTCCAAGTCCCTCCTCCCTACCTTTTATCTTCTCCTGCTGAACACTCTCTGCTCATTCCTGAAGAAGGGCCTGTGCCCGAAACGTCGAATCTCCTGTTCCCTGGATGCTGCCTGACCTGCTGTGCTGTTCCAGCAATAAAGTTTCAACTTTGATCTCCAGCATCTGCAGACCTCACTTTCTCCTCATGTGCCATTCTCAGTCACTTCCCTTGACTAAATTTCTTACAGCGAAAACTTGCTTGCTACATTATTGCATTGCTGCAAATTTCTCATTGACAATTATACTGGTGCACACTGTGTCTGTCATGGTAATTTCCACTATGAATCTTTCTGACCCCCTTGCGAAAGCTCTGTGCTTAAAAGTGCTCAAGTGTATTGTCTAAATTTATGGCCAAGATACAAAGAAAATTTAAGTTCCCTATCCTAAAAACAAACTTCTTGTTCATTTTTCAGTGCACTCCCTCCTTTGCATCATTTGCATATGGACATGATAATATGTACACAATGCATGTGTTAACACTCCCAGAAATATTCAGTTTGAATCCGTAATGTTTTTAATATATAGGATAAACATATCAACATTCCATTTGTGTCTTTCCATTATTTAGTGTCAAGAAATGTGCGGCCACTGAGCTCCATGTCACACATCTGATATTTCCCCATCACTGAATTGCTGATGGTGTAATAGCATAAGTCAATAATAACTGATTTCTAGGTTATCATTGAAGTAAAGTAGATTACTTAAGCGTTTTAAATATTGATTGATGTTGCTTAATAATGTTGTATCTTGGCATGCATATGCTGGGAACTAGTTAATGTCGTCTCTGAAAATAAGAGCAAAAACACAGTAGCTTGTTATTTTGAATAATCTCAGACCTAGAATTCTTTATACCATGGAATGCTTAGTATGCTGTGATTTCCATTTTGGAAGTTATTCCAATGCAGGTAGTATTTACTTTTAAATGTGTAAGAATTATTTGATCATAAGATGAAGGATAGTAAGAAGTTTGCTCTGTTATATAAATACATGTACCAAAGCTATTCAAGGCATTTACAATTTTATTTATCTTGATTGAATTCTTTTCCATTACATTCTGTTATTGTTAAAAATTGTATATTTATTTTATGATCATTTTCTTTCCATCGAAGGCTGTTGCTCTTGCTCGGATGGAATTCCTCAAGCACCAACAGCTCTTTGGTATTTTATCTAAAACATCAACAGCAAAATCTCACCATGGAGGCATTAATTAGATTAGATTACTTACAGTGTGGAAACAGGCCCTTCGGCCCAACAAGTCCACACTGACCCGCCGAAGCATAACCCACCCATTCCCGTACATTTACCCCTTTACCTAACACTACAGGCAATTTAGCATGGCCAATTCACCTGACCTGCACATCTTTGGACTGTGGGAGGAAACCGGAGCACCCGGAGGAAACCCACGCAGACACGGGGAGAATGTGCAAACTCCACACAGTCAGTCGCCTGAGTCGGGAATTGAACCCGGGTCTCCGGCGCTAATGTTGGATATAATCCTCTCCTAATCCAACATCAAAAGCAGTTTTAAACCATCTACTAAAACGTAGTTAAGAGCACGGACATTGGATTATCTATTGTTCCATTGTAACCCCATATCCATATCTGCTAACTCAACATAGACTCAGAATGACTGTTTCATTACTTCACTGGACAGTGTATTTATTGCCGGAATGTTGTTAACCTGTTTTCTCAATTTATGCCTATGATGAGAAGCCTTATATTCTGGTCATGCATATTTAGGAATGCATTTAAGTACTGATCATAATTTTTAATTTATTAACTTTAATTTTCTTTTCTATGCTGGCTTTACTGAAGCAGCATCTCCTGTACCAATTGGCAAATACACAACATAATAAACGTACAATTTGACGAAGTATTGAAGTTTTAGTTTAGCTTTGGTTTTGTTTACCACAAAATCTTGTAACTTGGGTTTCATTTGCTCTTTCTCCAATGGAAATAGCCATAATACCCTTGGACATTTTCTGAGTCAGGAGACTTAACATCTAGATAATATTATTTAATTCTCTGCAAGTCACTAAAGTAAATTGAGGAATGTTCAGCTTTTTGTGTGCAAATAAGTTCAATATTTATCCATGTTGTAATTATATATGCCATGCTGAAGCAGACCTTAATAATGTAGCTCTTGAGCATTTTCTGCTTTATTTTGGTAGAACATTTAGAATATCAACAAACTGGAGATCATGAATTAAAAGAACATCTAAGGTACTTTTTGGAACACATCAGTTCATGAAGTTTTTAGATGAAACACTAATGGAAGCTTTCTTCCAGTTAAACTGAAGGGTGGAAATGACATAAATAACCTTTTTATAAAATCATAGACCATGGAAACAGGCCAAGTGGTCCACAACACTAGGAAGGGGATTCCAGGGTTTTGAACCCAGTAACAGTGAAGGAACAGTGATCTTGTTCCATCAAAATAGTCAGTGGTTTGAAAGGCAATTTGTAAATGGCACTCATCCCAATCATCTGCTCTTCTTGTTCTTCTAAGTGGTAGAAATTGTGGGTCCTGTCAGAGAATGCTTGATGAGTTCCTGCAGTCCATCTTACAACTGCAAGATGGACTGCAGGAACATGTGCATTGAGTGAATATTCAAAGTGGTTGATAGAATGTTAGTCAGCTAGGTGTTTTATCCCAGATGGTGTTTTACTTCTTGAGTAATATGTCTCGGTTTCAGACAATGCAAAGTTAAAGAGAGGGGGTTGGAGTGGGGGAGGGGAAGGAGAAGAGGTGTACAGACTGTAAGGAAGACATATTAAGAACAGTCTGCAAAGAGATATAGGCAGCTTAGGTGTTTGGGTTACAAGGTGGACAATCAAGCATAACATGGAGAAACATAAGGTTGTTCACTTTGGTCATTAAAATAGAAAAATTAAATACCTTTTAGAAGGTGTGAACTTTTATATGTTGTTGTTTAGAGAAACCTGAGTGTACTGTATCAAGGAGCACAAAATAACATGTAGGTATAGGAAGCAGCTGGGAAGGCAATGATATTCTGGTATCTATTACAAGATGATTGGTGTATAAGAAAAGAAAACCTTGTCATATTTTGACAAGACTTTGCTGAGATCACACTTGGAGCAGTGTATGCATTTTTGGTTCCCACATTTAAATGGCGCTTTACTTACACTAGAGCCAATACAGTAAATGCTAATTATGTTTATCCCAAGGATAAGAGAGTTATGGTATGTAGAGCAGCTGGGTAAGTTGAGTGGATGTTCTCTGTAGTTTCAAAAAATGAGTGGCAACCTCATTGGACTGGACTAGAATCTGAAGCGTATACACTAAGAGGTAGTTTTCACTGGTTGGAGATTCTAAAGCATAGAGTCATAACCTCAGGATAAGGAATTAATCATTTGGGATTGAGATGAGAATTTTCTTCAATCAGAGGATTGTGGCTCTTTTTAAATAATTCATCCTATAAGGTTGTAGATTCTCCACTATTGAATATATTAAGACAGAATGGTCGATTTTTGGTTTCAGAGAATTAAGGGAAATGGGGAAGGGAACAAGAAAGTAGAGCCAGCTTCAATTGCATTGAATAGTGGAACAGGCTGAGAGGAGTCTATGGTCTATTGTTATTTCTTACAGTAAGTGTTGATGAAGTTTCATTTCAAATGAGTGGAATGTATTCCATCACACTCCTGACATGTAGATCCTGGAAATGTTTTTGGCAATGTTAGGAAGGCAGTTATTGGCACATATTTCCCAGCCTCTGACCACCTTTTGTAGTCACAATATTTACATGGCTGATGCTTCTAGATTGTGACATAAATAGATAAAATATTCGATTATTCATACCGACATCCACCTCTGGTGTGAGCAGAAAGTTTTTCATAAATTGATATAAATTTACAAGATCTAAGTTTTTCTTCTGTGATAATACATTTCTTCACTTTTTAAAACTTAATTAAGGTAAGAGTAAAATTCTCAACTTGACATCAAATCACGTCTGGAAAATATGATCTAGAATTTGGTTTGTGCCTAAATTAGCTTGTAACCTGAAAGTGCAAATGCAACATTTGCCCAAGGAGGCTGATGGCTGAACACCATTACAAATACATCTACTTGTCTCATTTGTATGTCAGGAGTAAGTGCACTAAAAGGCCATTTGCCAAGCCTGGATTGGAACAGAAGCATGATTAGTTGTATGGAATGCTGATTGAGGGCCTACTAAGTACACACGTTGGCATATGGATAATAGTAAGAAAGAGCTTACAGCAAGCTATTAATGGATTGGATTGGTTTGGCAGGCAAAACATAGCAGATAGAATTTAAATCCAGAAAAGATGTGAGGCAATAATTTTGGCAAGTAAAAAAACAATATATGGGAATGCACAATAAATGGCATGATAACTGGAAATTTCTAGAAGAACAGAGTGACTTTGGTCTGCATATCCACAGATTCCTGCAGGTAGCTGGGCAGGATGATAAAATGGAGAAGAAGGAGATCACACCAGGGACGGTAAGGGTTAGGATTAAGGATGTTGTCAGGATGAATAATTTTAGCTATTAAAAATTGGAAAATCTAGAGCTATTTCATTTGGAGCTGTGGAGAAAATAATTTTGATGTATAAAATTGAGTGGCTTGGGTGGAGGATGGCGAGTTCTAGAATTTATTGCTAAGAAAGAGAAAGATTCAACACATCATGAAAAGTAATGTGATGTGATATGCATTCAAATCTGTGATCAACAGAGCTACAGACCAAGAGCTAGATAGTGGAAATTGGCTGGATAATGTCTTGGTCAGCACAGACAGAATAGATTGAAATGTCACTTATTTTTGCCATAAACCTTCTATATTTCTAAAGTTAATCAAGGTCTGAGAGGTGATTGGGAGGAGAGTAAACATGGACCATTACATAGAGTCCGTAAGTGTGAAACAGGCCATTAGGCCCAACAAGTCCACACCGACTCTCTGAAGAGCATCCCACCCAGACCCCTATCCTATTATTCTACATATCCCCTAACTAATGCACATAACCTACACATCCCTGAACACTATGGGCAATTTAGCATGGCCAATTCACCTAACCTGCACATCTTTGGACAGTGGGAGGAAACCGGAGCACCTGGAGGAAACCCATGCAGACAGGGGAAGAATGTGCAAACTCCACACAGACAGTCGCCCAAGACGAGATCGAACTTGGGTGCTGCGGGTCAGCAGTGCTAACTACTGAGCCATCATGCCGCTTCTTATTCACTTGTAGCTTTTTTGTGAAGGCAGGAGAAACACTTCTATAGAGGCACTCCTGCCTCTATTTCAGGTAAACAAACAATCTTTAGCTTAATGTTCAGGTTCCAACCTTCACTGTTCCTTGAACAACTAAAAGTTTGGGGCCCAAAATCAGGTATTAGCTCCGATAACTACAAGGTCTATAAGCCATTACGACAAGCACCACACTTCCTATGTGTGCACACTAGGTTATTCTTTGCTGCCTGAAAAACAGCTGAACGCAATCATATTTCCAAGTCAGAGGAAGAAAGTGATTAATTGAAGAAAATGCAATTACTGTTTTAGGGTAACAATAGTGTTCCAGAGTATGTAGGTGCTTTAAGGACAATAATGTATCCAAGAACTTTAGATGTCACAGTTAGCAGAGATGGAGTGGATGATTTGAGTGCAACTGTTTAACTCAGTAGTAATTGCATTTTAAGTTATATCAATCTATCAAAATAGTGAATATATAGTTACATCAGCAGTTTTCATTGTTAATATGTGTGTAGACTTTAAAGAAAATTAAAATAATAGAACATAAAACAAAAATGCATTAAAGATAAGTTTTTCAAACATACATATATTCATGTCCAAAAAAGTTATCATTAATGCATTTTTGTCTTATGTTTGTATTATTTTACTTATGGGAAATTGTTAATATGTATGTAGAATTTCACAAAAGTAAAATGATTCAAACATAAGACAAATATATTAATGATAAGTAAGTTTTTCAGACATGAATATATGTACGTCTGAAAAACCTATTTATCTTTAATGCATTTTTGTTTTATGTTTCAATTATTTTAACTTTTGTGCAATTCTACATATTAACAATGAAAACTGCTGATAGAGTCATTAAGTCCTACAGCACGGAGACAGGCCCTTCGACCCAAACTGGTCCATGCCGACCAAAATGTCCATCAATGCTAACTCCACTTTCCTGCACTTGGTCCATATCCTTTTAAACCTTTCCTCTCCATATATTTGTCCAAATGCCTTTTAAATGTTGTTAATGTACCCACCTCAACCACTTCTGCTGGCAGTTCATTTCATATGCATACCACCCTCTGTGTAAGAATGTTGCCCCTCAGGTTCCCTTTTAGTCTTTCCCCTCTATCCTTAAAATGATTTCCTCTAATCCTTGATTCCCCAACCCTGGGAAAAAAATTGAGTGCATTCACCCTGTCCATGCCTCGTATGATATTAAACACTTCTATAAGATCCCTCCTCAAACTCCTACCCTCGAAAGAAAAAGCTTCTACCTTGTCCAACCTCTCCCTATAACTTAGACCATTAAGTCCTGGTAAAATCCTTGTAAATTTCTTCTTCACTCTTTCCAGTTTAATAACATCCTTCCTGTAGCAAGGTGACCAAAACTGAACACAATACTCTAAGTGCAGCCTCACCAACGTCCCGTACAACTGCAACATAACTACCCAATTTCTATACTCAATGCCCCAACTGATGAAGGCCAGTGTGCCAAAAGCCTTCTTCACTGCCTGTCTACCTATGATTGCACTTTCAGAGAACCCTGCACCTGAACTCCAAAGTCCCACTACACTCCTTGAGGCCCTACCATTCACCATGAAATTCCTGGCTCGATTTGACTTTCCAAAATGCAAGACCTCACAATTATCTATATTAAATCCCGTTTGCCATTTCTCAGCCCACTTCCCCAGCTGATCAAGGTCCTGCTGCGAGGTCTGATAACCTTCCTCACTGTACACATACCTCCTATTTTAGTGTCATCTGCAAACTTACTAGTCATGCCTTGTGCATTTTCATCCAAACCTTTGATATAGATAACAAACAGCAATGGTCCCAGCACCAACCCCTGCGGCACTTCACTAGTCACTGGCCTCCAGTCCAATGTAACTGTACTTTCAAAGCTATTCATTCACAACTGCTTCTTGGCCTTTTAGTTGCTCTCTCGTGATTACCCAAGTCTCCACTAGCTACCCGCTGTCAACATCCTAGCACTTTGATTTATAGTTTAGCTGTTCCACCCTGCCCATTCCACATTAGCAGATCCAACACATGCATGAACTAAGTTTGAAATGCTGGACAGATGGAGGTTGGCGAAGCTGAGAGAGAAGTTAATATTCAAACCAGTGCAGAAAACATTCTAAAATATAAATTCTAAGACAAAATGAAGGCAAGACATGCAGATCTTGATGGAAACCAGGAAATTAGTAGCTTTCCATTTTATGACAAAATTGCTGGGATGTACCACCAGAAAGATTTTCCAGGACCAGACACAAATAGAAATAAATAAGGGATACGCAAATAAAGCGGAGCTGAAAGAAAGACTGCAGAGGGCTGATATGTCAGACTGGTGGAAATAATCAAGGGGGAAACTTTAAGAAGGGATTAGAAGATAAGAGTAAACAGAGACAAAAATCGATATTGGAGACAGAAATGTTGGAGGAAGGGGATAAAAAGGTCAAATCAGGGAACAAAAGTTTAGGTACCCAAAATAGTATAAATACAAAGATCAAATTATACAAGAATAGCCATGAACCACACCATGGGAGATCTATTACTGTTTACAGTATACTGTGACCCAGTCATTTACTTGCTTTTTATTTTGTGTTATTTTTAGACTCCATAATTTTCCAGTCTGTTGCTAATTTCTTGTTCCTCCCACTGACTCCTACCATCAGGATGGTCATGTTTATTCACATTATAGTCCATAGCCTATACAAGGTGATACAGTTTTTTATTGACTCATAATGTTTTTACATTCAATGTAATATTAACGTGTACAATGAATTGCTCAAATGGCTCCATTGTTAAACTCTTCCCAGTTTGAAACTTTTTATTTGATCTGTACTGAGTTTACTGTATTGGGTAAAGGAGTTAATGGAATCCTTCAATTTATAACTGATGAGCCCAGAATAGGATGAATCACAGGTGGGAGAAAGTGAGGACTGCAGATGCTGGAGATCAGAGCTTAAAAATGTGTTGCTGGAAGAGCGCAGCAGGTCAGGCAGCATGGATCACAGGTGCCCAATCTTGATAGGTATCCAATACTTTGTACTGAAAAGTCTGCATTTGGAAATATTAAAAGTCTAAATCATGACTTTTCCAGTTTATCCAGTATCTATTTATACCTAAAGGAAGACGAATTGAGAGAAGTATGAGAAAACTATCAAAAATGCCCTAGGAATGGTTCCTAGTATTAGCTAGGACCTTCAAAGAGGGGGAGGGAAACAAGTAGGTACATGCTGAATTGACCATTGTCAATTGTTTGATTTGAGAAAACAATTGTACTGACATTAGAAAATAATTATAGTTCTCTCTACATAGGGTTGAAATCGTGGGATGCATCCTTATTCTGTTCTCCCTCTGTTATAATCGAACAGGGTCTGGCAGGGATGTCTGAGACCAAACAGAACAAAGCAAGAGGTGATGAGTATACATTCATCAAGGGGTATTTGGGGAACATTTGATTGGGTGTAAGTACATAGGGAATTGTGCTCTTGCAGCTCAGTTATGGTGTCCCTATACAGGAGGCCAGCTTCAAGTCCTGCCTGCTCCAGAGGTGTATACTTATGTCTCTGAACAGCTTGATTAGAAAAATATCCATATATGAGGAACAAGGAAGCAATGTTATTGGAGCTTTATTTTGTTTGTGATTTAGAATAACACTTACTTGAAAATTTGTATATCTGGAGTCTAACCAACCTTTAATATCTGGTGTTTATCATCCTCCATTATGACTCACTGAGTGTTACTTGTTGAAAATAATTAATAAATACTAATGAAAATATTTTGAAAATAGATCCAAAGGCCACTCTAATACTGGAAAGTACGGAACCTGTTTGATATATTTACTCAGCTCAGCTTATTTTTCATGTTCCTGATTCTGCTCCATTATAAAACCCAATAGTCTTAAAATGATTTGGCCCAGAATTTTGTTTGGCTTTTATTATTGCAACAATAGGAATATATCTTCAGTAGAAATGATGGTTAGTTTAAAATGATCAGGTTTAACCGTTGAGATCAGGGATTGTCAACCAAGGCTCCACAGCCCCTTAGGAAGCATGACAATGTGTTTGCCAAACCTTCAGTTTGTTTCTAAGATTATTTCGTGTTGACTTCCTACAGCTTTACAATCGATGATCACCCGGGGTATTACTGTCAATGATGCAGTTTAATTCCTAGAACAGATTATCTTTCTGTAGACAGACAGGGAGCTTTAAGGGATTGACAGCCCCAGTGTCAAGGACAAAGGTCTCCAACAGATTTCTGTGTATTTGTGTAGAGGCAGTTTGTTGCCCAAATATGTCAAGGATGCAACATTGCTGAGCCTTTCAGCTTCCCACCATGCAGAGACAGATCCCTGAGAGCTTTGAATTTCAATCTTGTAGCTAGCTTATGAAAAAAAAGCATTTAATTCCAGAATGTCAGAGTTATTTAAAGAGAATTGCCAAACGTCTAACTCTGACAGTTGCCGTAAGTTCTTTGGCTTGTGTTTTGCAAGACATTTCATTTAAATTACACACACTTGGCCAATGCACATGAAGTGATTTGTTAGCCAGCCTTTGTCATGTAATAGTAGGTTGTTTGTCATATAAGTGAACTGTGATACCAGACGTATTGATTTTGTGGGAATGGCTTGACAGACATTAGTATATGATCTGTTTGATCGCTGTCTCAAGATACAGGCAATGTCAAAACTGTTTCATGGAAGAATGGCATCACATTTCTTGATTATTAATATTGATTAATTGATTCCTCAGCATTGATTGTTCAATAAGTGAGAGGCAGAAAAGATTAAATGATAAACGTATGTTTAAAAGCTGTGAAATCTGTCCTCAAAATGGTCAGTACTACTTTTGCAACGTCATACTCAATGATCAGATATTAACAATGGCTTGCATTTTGCTATGAAAATGGGAATCTGACAACATCCACCACTATTTACTCATTAGAATTGACAACAAAATTTGGAGACCATATACACACCACTAAAACATGGAAATCCAGAGATTGCTTTCAAGGATTCCACGTTGTTCCATAGAGTACACTGCTGCAGTACCACGGAGTACAATCCAATACAAGTGACTGACCCAATAAAACCTTACCCTTTTTAGTTAGGTTCACTGTGAAAATCTTTGAAAAGTTGAACTTGAGTTACTCAATGATGGACTAAATTCATTGTTACTGAACAGTGTCTAGAAAACAAATATATTTGTGGAATATCATGTTTCTCCAGTATGGTAACTGATACAGTTTCAGTATATTTTTAAAAAGTTTGTTTCTGAGATTTCATCTACCTAAATCCCATGTGTATGGCCCAGTCATTTATTTTGCTCTCTATTATATCGTAATTACGTGTAAAAGATACATCAGTATATTTCCTGACTTGCTTGCTATATTTTCAGTAAGTAATTACTACCATTAGGAATCTTGGCAAAGCTATGAAAACATATTTTTGCTTCCAATACAGATACATAAATAAAACTTGTGTATTTTGGAAAATTGAAGCCAGATTAGTGTATGGCTGTGTAGCAGATCAGTTCATCCTCCCCAATATGCACAATGTGCCTTTAACAAGCCAGAATTTGTCAAAGCATTGCATAAATTAGTTGGAAATAAACTCTACCTATAATTAAAGTCAATTGTTTAAACTTTATTTTACTGGAGGTTTTGGTCCTCAGTTTAGGAAATTTTCGACGAGAACTATAAATAATGCTGGCATTTTAGTTGTGTCCTGGGGCAAAAGTTGCTGTTTTATTGAGTTCTCTTAGGCTGGGCTGGGGTTTCTATGTATTCCTACCGAGTGATTTTTCAAGGAATGGATCATTGAGCATAGAGGAAGACCAATCAGCACATTGTGTCTGTGCGAACTCTTTGTTCAATGGTATATCTAACTTTTAAACAGAAACACTACTTGTACTGTGTTAATGCAGCTCAACGGAACATTTATCATATGGGGAGGAGGGGTAGTCAAAAGCAAAGTAGTAGAGAACTACTTGATTATATGCTACCCAACATAAGCAGTTAAGATATGTACGACTTGCATCTTGAGTTTAGACGCATGCTGATGAAATTTAATTAATGCTTGTTAATTTTGAAAAGAAAACTAGACTATTGATGGTAGTAAGTGTCGACACTCTCAATTAAGTTCAAGCAAAAAAGCCTGAATTTTGCAATGAAGAGAATGTATGCTTCCAAGCCAAAGCAATCCATGTTTCCATGGAAGGCTCCTGATCATCCTGAATACAAGCTGGATGTGTCACTTATGAGTCATTCAGTTTTGCATCGATTTCAAAAACAAAACACTAAAATGGAGGCTTTCAAATTGATTCATTTGTTGCAACATTGAACCCAAGTGGCCACACAAGTTAAATTATTTGTGTTTGTAAAGAAAAATAATGAATATTGAATGTAACAAACAGGATAAGTATACTTCCTGTGTTAGAGAAAAGTATTCTGTCTTTTAAAAATAACAGGACGAACTGCTTTGACACACGATGTGACAGCCTTGCACAATGTGGGCAAAAACAAACAGGCACATACTTATCTGGTTCACAATGGCCCATTTGGATGGAATTTGAATGTTTGGTTATAGACATTTATTTGAAAGAAGTCTCTTTTAGTCTTTTGCTAATGTAATGTCCTTTCATTGGCCTGAAATGTGCAACTGTATGGAAGCAATGTTTAGCACTTACAAAACAAATTGACAGGTGTTTATCTGATAAGAAGATAAATAATGAGATGTTGAGATACTGTAGGGATTGGGATTAAGTAGACTATAAGAAGATTATGTTTGCTTACCTACTGAATCTTTCAGTAAACAGAAATAATTTACTTTCAGTCAAATGTTTTAGTTTTTATGCTGGAGCAATACAATTATTGTTAACAGTAATTCTGCTTGCTTCAATGCCTTAGCTTCATAAGACATGTTAAATAACAGACTTGCATGATATGATGCTCCATCCGAGGGCTGTGCACAATGAAATATAAGAAGTTGGAGCAATGCAGTATAATTATTGAGAGAGGTTAATGTTTTGAGTGAGAGAGAAAGTGAGAAACACCGTGATGGCTGACAAAGATTGCTGCTGACTGCTCACCTTTCTGCTCGCCTTATCAATCTCAATTAGTAGGACAGCAAGTGAAGCAGTGGCTAAGGCATTGAGGGATCTTTTTGGTATTCCTCTGGGTCAATGCTCTTTGATTCATTTCAGGAGCAACAGGCTGCTACCTGAAGTAAGATATGGAAGCATTTCATAAGTTCTGTGTCCTCGCTGGCAATGGGACTGCCGCTAAGCACTCCCTACAATTGCAATAGCAACAAACATAGCATTTGATGAAACTGTTTTGACAATGATACATGTTTTATGAAAAATATTTAATGGTTTGGAGAGCTCAGGTGTTCATGGTAATTGAAGTGCACTTACAGTCATAGAGACCCTTTGGTCCAACTCGTCCATGCCAACCAAATATCCTAAACTAATATAGTCCCATTTGCCAGCATTTGGCCCATATCCCTTCAAGCCCTTCCCATTCATATATGCATCCAGATGCCTTTTAAATGTGGTAATTATCCCAGCCTCCGTCATTTCCTAATTCCACACACACACCACCTTCTGCATGAAAAGGTTGCCCCTTAGGTTCCTTCCTCACTTCTTGAACAAACCTTGCCAAAACAGCTATACATTAATCTCACAGTGTACTACCATTCAGAGTTGGCATGGTTGATCGCTGGCAAAATAGAAATTGATACAATGAAATTACTACAAAATCTACAAAATACATTAACAAATAATATGGTTTGGAGTTATTTCCAGATCATGGCCTTGTTAGAAGGTAATAGAACTTGAATAGAGGCCAAATCCAAACTTGTAGAGAGCTTTACTTCAGTGAACCACACTTCACAAACCTTGTAACCCACAGCCAACTCAAATTCAGGTCTTAATATACTCATTCCTTGTTCCATTGCACATCAGGAGTCCCTTTAAAAACTATTAGATGATAGCAGATTCACTTTTTCTTATTTTTAAATAAATAACCTGGATCCAATAATGTAAAATAACAAAGCAGAATATATAAAATGATAACGGATTTTATTTCCTTTTTCTCTTTGTATATCAAAGTCTCATGCATGCTTTTCCCACTTTGCCAGTTAGTCTTTTTAAAACTTGCTGCTTTCTTCGTAAAACAATCAGCTATCGAACCACCCATTTCTGTTTGGAGATCTCAACATTCTCCACCATCAATTTTAAAGTTGCACAAATCATAGAATCATACTGTGCAGAAGAATCTGTACTAACACCTGACCTTCAACCAATAGATTCCAAGATGGTGGCAGAATAGGGCTTCTGAGCCTGGAGTCATCTGCTTTTCTTTTCAGTTTTTATACATTCATAACTATTATGTTCACCATTGCCCATATATCTCTAAATTTAAGATCTGCGAATTCCTCCCCCATTATCATTTTTCATTTTGTCACCATCTATTTCCCTACATTCTATCTCTTGCATGTACTTTTCCACAGTAAATACTGATGCAAAATACTCATTTAGTATCTCCCCCATCTCCTGCGGCTCCACACAAAGGCCACCTTGCTGATCTTTGAGGGGCTTTATTCTCTCCCTAGTTATCCTTTTATCCTTTATGTATTTGTAAAAACGCTTTGGATTCTCCTTAAATCTATTTGCCAAACCTATCTCATGTCCTCTTTTTTTCCCTCCTGATTTCCCTCTTAAGTATACTCCTATTGCCTTTATACTAAGGATACTAAGGATTCACTCAATGTATCCTGTCTATACCCGACATATGCTTCTTTCTTTTTCTTAGCCAAACCCTCAACTTCTTAAATCATCCGACATTCCCTATACCTACCAACCTTTCCTTTCACCCTAACAGGAATATATTTTCTCTGGACTCTTGTTATCTCATTTCTGAATGCTTCCCATTTTCCAGCCGTCTCTTTACCTGCGAACATCTGCCCCCAATCAGTTTTTGAAAGTTCTTGCCTAATATCGTCAAAATTGGCCTTTCCCCAATTTTTTAGTGGAAAGAATGTTCCTTTAAAAGAATACAATTAGGATACTGTTGTGAATGTGTTATTTACATAGACTTTCCAAATACAATAGCTTTGTCTTTTTCCATATCTAATTTCATCTGTGTTTTCTTCATCGGTGGTCACTTTGAGAGCAGTATTATTTCACTGGACACTGATCCCTGCAAGCAAAATGATTGATTCCAGCTATTTTAGAAGGAATGGAAACTTTTCAAAGATTTCAGTGCTTTATCATCCCCAAATCTGAGACAAGTGGGACTTATGTTCCTTCATTTTTGTCCTGATCCTTATTACTCTGTCTAAATAGCATTTTAGCCAGTCTATTCCAAACACTGTTGAGGTGCATCCATCGTTTAATACTGCACAATTGACACTCTCCGCCAACAATATATTTATCACTGGCCTGAAACTCCTCGTCTCCAAAACAATGTCTTCTCTTTAATCTGTATCTTCTTATTCTTCCTCCAAATCTTCCATTTCATATTCAGTTTCAAATATTTTAGGATATTATTTGGGGCAGTTCATGGCATGAAGGGCACTTTAAAATCACACCTGAGCATCAGTTGACAACATCCTCAGCATTTTGAGTTTGTTTTCTTATTGTAAAACCTTTGTTTAAGTTCTGTTTGTTTGTCAAACTATAGATCGTATTTCTGCTCTTATTTCTACTAGTTACAGTTGTCCTGTGACCTGAACCTAGACAGTCTCACAGATTTGATAACAATGTATCCTCTATTCTTCGTTATCACCAAGATCCCCCTTTGTACCATGACTGCTGCTGAACAGAAATGCTCTCCTAGGAACCATTTTAGTACTTCCAGCATTTGTGATGGCAGTGTATGTTTATCTGTAAATTTAATGCTCATCAAAACTGGAAGTCTGTCCATATTTGATGCTTTGGCACAATTCAGTCACTTAAATGTCAGCACAGTTTGGGGAATTTTCAAATTAAATTTCCACAATCTTACATATAATCTACTGAATTCCATTATGTACTCTTCTGTGGTAATATCCTCAGTCTTTCTACTTTTTTCAAAATCTGAACATACCTCTCAAACATTCAATGAATCCATTTTTGATAAGCTGTATTCATGAAAGTTAGCAATTTATCAAAATCATTATCTGTTTTCAAATGATTAAACTCCAATTCTGAAAAAAATCTTGGCTTTTATCCCACTTCTGTATGGTAATGAAAGCACTAAGACTATGCCATGTTTCCTCTTTGGTAAGAAAGTAACTAGGTCCACATTGTAAATTCATTTTTCTACAGGTCATGAGGCTCATTTTCAGAAAACTGAGTAATCATACTTTGAAGTTTTACAATTTGATTGAACCATTCTCTGATATCAATGCTATATGCTAAAATTGTATTTAAACAGAGTTCAAGTCCATATTTTTAGTGAGAGCTCTACCTCCATTAACCTCACTTCTTAAAGTTCATACCCCAATGATTAAGTTTCACGTGTTCCTTCAGATCTTATTAGTTGAAAACCCGTCTAACTCAAGTTTTAGAAGATATATAAATGATTGAAGATTTATTGTTGCAGATTATTGTATCATTGAAAGTTAAGCTTGTTAATTTTGATTATTTTTCAATAAATGTTCTTAACATCAAAGATGATTCCATTTTTGACTAGAAAGAAGTATACAATATCCAAGGGGCAACATAAAGCATAATGTGTGTGTCAAAATAATGCAATATTACTTTCTGCTTTAACTTCTGAAAGAGATATTTTAAATAGATGCACAACTCTGGTAAAACAGCATACAAAAGGAACATCATGAATGCACAACTTGTTTATATGAGCTGTCAAAGAATCTAATTTCAAGATGTCCTTGTTTATGTAAAAGCAAATTGAACAATGCAGCAATAATGACACGTTTTGTCGTTTTTCTGTCCCATTCTGTGATTTGCTAACGTTTCTAATAGAAGTTAATATTCATTGGTTTTGAATGTCTAATAATGTAAACACTGTTGAGATAAACAGTATCTGGATTAAAAAGCATACATGTGTATACATTGCTCCCCTGTTTAATGTTTATTTTTTACAATCCAGAAACTGATACCTAAGCTACAAGTCTGTTTTTGAATGTACAAAACTTATGAAGCTCCAACTGTCATGCAAAATCCTATAAGATGGTTGATGAAGTGTACAGTAAATGTGAGATTACTCTACTTGAACAGTTTTAAAACCAGCAATACAGCAAATAACAACACTTATGAATGTTGGGGTGTTGATTAATGGTTAAAAACCATCGCTGTTTCTTTTTCTGTATTTTTGATTCTGGACTGAAATGGGAAAAGGATTGTTTTGATAACTAAAGATTATGTAAAACCTTTTCAAGAGCACATTATCAAGGATATTCATTGTCGCGTATGTTTACATTGCTGTTTGTTCAAGCATGTATAGTTGCAGAGAAGTCAAAGCCAAATAGCTAATTGATCTGAGGACCAGTGACAAGGTGTCAATGAGAAAGGTTTTCTGCCTGCCAGCAGCCAGGGATTTGCTCCCAGGTGGTTGCACAGGTTGTAAGTGTGAATATTTGAACAGGTACAATCCGATCTCCAAGGTGAAGAAGCTGTCTTTCTCTATAGTAAAATAGCACCTCCAGCCTGAAGAAGGACAGTTTCTTTCCTTCATCAGTTGCTCTATGCTATGCATTTGAACCAATACATTGGAAACATTATAAATGTGAATCAGAGAATCATAGTCATATAACACAGAAACAGAGCCATAAGACATCAGAGCAGAAATTAGGTTGTTCAGCTCATTGAGTCTGCTCTGCCATTCAGTCATGGCTAATATGTTTCTCAATTCCATTCTCCCACTTGTCCCCTTGACAATCATAATCCTTCAGTCCAACTTGTCCATGCCAACCAAGTTTCTCAAACTAAACTAGTCCCACTTGCTGGCGTTCAGCTCATATCCCTCTGAACATCTCCTGTTCATGTACTTATCCAAATATCTTTTAAATATTGTAGTGTTCCTACACTTCCTCTGGTTTACTTACCAAGTCTGTGTGAAAAGTTGCCCCTTGGATCCCTTTTAAATCTTTCTCCCCTCACTTTAAAAATATGCTGTCAAGAATTGGACTACCCTACCCTCAGGAAAAGACATTTTGCTGTTCACCTTCTCTGTGTTACTTATGATTTTATAAACCTCTATCAGGTCATCCCTCAACCTCCAGTGAAAAAAGTCCCAGCCCATCCAGCCTCTCCTTATAATGCAGCCTTGTGCCTCCTGTAAGCAAATGAAAGAACTTGGAGAAGAAAGATCAAGGAGCACTGGGTCCTGATGAACCAAAAGGATCATCTTGGTGAATGCTGTCGGCAGCAGTAATTGAAATGCCTTCCCTTTCCTTCTGCCCATGGTACCCAACTTTCTTTCTGTACGTCAGTCTGTGTGTGTATGTATACAAGTTGTGTAAGTGGTTTAGAGTTTTAACTAGTAAAGTTATATGTTGACTGTTCATAATTGTTTACCTAGAGCTGCAGTCTATTTATTTCTAGAAAGTAATAATTCTTGTTAAGTACAGAAACCTGTTCCATGATTTATGTCAAATAGGGTCTACAAGACAAATAAAGAGGGGAATTTTGTGAACTTTTACTAAATATTTAACTTTGTAACCATACCAAGAATATTAGGACTTGATTTCCAGTGTGCAATTCATGTGAGGCATAACATAATAACTTCACTGCAATACGTTATGAATTTTGTGCATCTGCAAGAACACTACTGTATCTGTAAATCAACTTTCCTCCTCAAACCTCTGCCAGAATGACCAATGCACTCCAGCCATCTTGTTATTGCAGGTATCAAGATAAATAGAACATTGAAATGGGCTCATCTACTGCTTTCTCACGTCCAACCCCTAATACACCTTCCAAAAACAAACTCATATAAAATACAGCTGTCCTTATCCAAACTCTAACAAAGCCCCATTCACTCCTCACTCCTGTGCTCACCGACCCACATTGATTCCTTTGGTCAGGGGATGTTTTGAAATTATTATTCTTGTTTTCCAATTCCATTGCCTCACACTATTCTTTCTTTGAAACTTACTATAGTGATTGTGATGAGGTCAGCCAGCTGGACATGATAGAATGAGTTCCTTGTTTGTGGCTGTTGATCTAGTCCAATCAGGGTGCCCTGGCTGACAGATATAAACAGGAGTGTCAGAAATAATGACCCTCTGATAACCGATTCCACACAGGCAGTATTAAAGTCAAGAACTGGTCATGTCTAAATAAAGGGTTATTTGGTGACGGGATACATGCCTCTGTGGAATTGTTTTGTTTTCTCTAATGTGTCTGGAGCTGTTTTAATATTCTTATGAGGAAAGACATTCTAGTTTTGGAGGGAGTGCATCAATCCTTTACCAGAGTGATTCCTGGAATGGCAGCACTGATGTATGAAGAGATTAATTCAGTTAGGATTGCATTCACTGGAGTTAGGAAGAATGAGGAGAATCTTATGGAAGCTTTTTGAATTGAATTGAATTTATTATCACATATACCGAGGCTCCTGCAAAAGTTGACAAGGGTATTCACCACCATGCCAAAATTTCTCAGCTGCCTGATGAAGCTTTGTCTTGCGAGCAATGCAGGCAGATCACAGTTAAGTAGCATAGATAGTAAATAATAGGTAAACAGTGGCAAAAACCAAAACACAGGTATAGGTGAATGCTAAGAGTTTGTGAGTATTCTAAAAACAGTAGGGTAGAAACTGTTTTGAAACTGGCTGGTGCGTGTGTTCAGGCTTCTGTACCTTCACCCTGATGTTGTAGAAAAGCATTGCCAGGTGGGATGGATCTTTGAGAATGCTGGTGGCCTTTCCTTGACAGTGGGCCTGGTAGCTGGATTCTGTAGATGGGAGGCTGGCCTTTGTGATTGTCTGAGCCGAGTTCACCACTCTTTGTAACCGTCTCCAATCTTGAATGGTACAGTTGCCATACCAGGCAGTTATACATCCAGACAGGATGGTCTCGATGGTGCACCTATAAAAGTTGGCAAGGGTATTCACCACCATGCCAAATTTTCTCAGCTGTCTGAGGAAGAAGATACTTTGATGGGCCTTTGTAACCAGTGCGTCCATATGAAGAGTCCAAGAAAGCTTGTTGCTGATGACCACTCTCAGGAGCTTGACACTCTCCACTCGTTCCACCTCTGTGCTGTTAATTTGTAGGGGGGCATGATTAACATCCCGCCAAAAGTCAATAATGAGTTCCTTGGTTTTGCCGGCATTGAGAGTTAGGTTGTTCTCAGTGCACCATTTTTCCAGGTTTTCCACCTCCTGCCAGTAGTCTGTTTTGTTGCCATCTGGGATTAAACTGACTAAGGTGGTGTCATCAGCGAACTTGTAAATGGCATTAGTCTGGTATTTGGCGACGCAGTCATGGGTATACAGTGAATATAGTAGCAGGCTAAGTAGGCACCTCTGGGGGACTCTAGTGTTGAGTGTTAGTGAGGATTGAATATTGTCCCCAATCTTCATTGATTGTGGCCTGTGGGTCTGGAAACTGAGGCTCCAGTTGCAGAGAGTGGAGCTTAGTCTGAGATTACTAAGTTTAGTAACCAGTCTCGAGGGGATAATAGTGTTGAAGGCTGAACTGTAGTCAATGAGTAAGATTCTTACATAGCTGTTTTTGGTGTCAAGATGTTCTAGGGAATAGTGAAGGGCAAGTGATATGGCATCTAACGTGGATCTGTTGGTCCAATAGGCAAATTGGAGTGGGTCAAGAGTGGGGAGGCTGGAGTTGATTAATGCCATGACCAGCCTTTTAGTAGGACTAGACAGAATAAAGTGCAAAAAGGATGTTCCCAATAATTGTAGAGTCTAGAACCAGGGATCACAGTCTAAGGATATGCAATAGGCATTTCAGAGTGAGATGTGGAGACATTTCTTCACCCAGAGAGTGATAAACCTGTGGAATTCTTTGCCACAGAAAGTGGTTAAGGCCAAAACATTGAATGTTTTTAAGAAGGAGTTAAATATAGTATTTTCGAACAGGGGACTGAGTTGGATCGTCAGCCATGACCATATTGAATGGTAGATCAGGCTCATAGGGCCAAAGGCCTACTACTTCCACTACTTTCTCTGTCTCTATGTTTCTATGGCTTCAAACTCCTTGTGAACCAGCATAATTTGGAACCGAACAGGACAACCAGTACAGACTACAGATTCAAAATTCTGGTTTCCAGCATCTGCAGTCCTCTCTTTTGCCTCTTTGTGCACAGTCAATTTTGGCATTTTGCAAATCCCTGATTTTTATTTTCCGTCATTCATGACCTTGTTTTTAGTTGCCGAGGCCTTATACTCTGGAATTCCACCCTGTAAACCTCCCTGTCTCTAAACCTTACTGCGTATCTACTTCATTCTCCTCCTCTTTAACAACATTCCCTTAAAAGTACTTCTGAAATTTGCCTTTTGGTTTCCTGTCTTAATATCATCTTAT
Source organism: Chiloscyllium plagiosum (assembly GCF_004010195.1). Lineage (NCBI taxonomy): Eukaryota > Metazoa > Chordata > Chondrichthyes > Orectolobiformes > Hemiscylliidae > Chiloscyllium > Chiloscyllium plagiosum. The sequence continues at coordinate 21,253,233 of NC_057722.1, read as the reverse complement.
GAGGCTTTTGTTTAATAACGCTGCTGTGAAGCACTTTGGGATGCTTTACATTGTTAAATGTGGTCTATGAATAAAAGTTGTTTTACTAATTTTTAATTCAATATTAGCAAAAGACAAAAGAATGACCCTTTTAAGAATGAAAATAAATGCATATAGTAACTAACTGCTAAATCAGTACTATATTAATTTATTCAGACTTAATTTTCTAATCATATTAATGATAAACCAGGAAACATTAGCCAAGTTTGAGAGAAAAATGAAGTAGATTGATTAATCTCCAGAACTAATGCTGAAGAACCTACATCCAGTCATTAGAAGGACAATGTCTTAAGCTGGCAATATTACACAATCTTTTCCATTTTGTATTTTGAAAACTGATAGTTATATGTTCGGTCTTTAACATCTCTACTACTTGAAACAAAGTTTAAACAGTTTTCAATGCATTTATTCCTTTAGCTTATACTTAAAGAAATACAAATGTGTGGAACTCTGTACTGACCAATCATTAAATATTGTATGAAAATGAGTGATGCCTCATATTAGTCAGATGTATTCTAACGATGAAGTGGTAACTTTTTTCAAATTGCTTGACTCATCTTGTACGTAGTTCCCAGTGAGACAAATAATATCTGAAAATATCTGAAAGAGAGAAAGACAGAAGTTGAGTCATTATGAGAAACTGCCCTCCATCTCATTGATCACAGAGTGTCTCCATCATGGACTCTTACTTTCTTTTGTGCGTTCAAAGTTGTGGGTATTGTTCCCAATGTTTATTGCCCATGCACTTGTCCTTCTAAATGATGGTAATTGTTGCTTTAGATGGTGCTGTTTAAGGAGCCTTTGAATTTCTGCAGCATACCTTGTAAATAGTACTGTGTTACTGATACAAGGAGTGAATGTTTGTAGATGTAATACCAATAAAGTTGGCTGCTTTGTCTTGGATTGTGTCAAGCTACTTGACTGTTAAACCTGCACTCATCCAGCCATCTCCATCATACTTGCGCTTTCTTCAGTAGTCTGATGGAACACTAATTCACCAGATTCGATTTGTCCTGCTTTTTGTGCACAGGACAAAACTGGGCAATTTGCCTGGAACATGCCAGTATTATATCGTAGTTGACTAGGGCTGCTGCTAGTGCTGGAGCACAAATCTTCAATATAATTGCTGGAATATTGTCAAGGCCCATTGCCATTACAGTTTCCTGTGCCTCTAGGTTTTACATGACATCATGTGGAGTGATTAGCTGAAGACTGGCATCTGTGATGCTGGGGACCCCTGGAGGAGGCTAACAGAGAGGCTAACTGAGCACCTGATTCAGGATTGGTGCAACTACTTCAGCTTTATCTTTTGCATTGGTATTCTTGGCTCCCCTAGCATTGAGGATGAGGATATTTGTGGAGCCCACCTCCTCTAGTGAATAGTTTAATTGTCCACCTTCATTCATGATTGGATGTGGCAGGATGGTAGAGTTTATATCCGATCTTTTAGTTAATCATCTCTTAGTTCTTTTGATCACTTGCAGCCTATGTTGTTTGGCACTCAAGTCGTCTTGTGTAGCTTCACCTGGCTGACCCCTCATTTTTAGGCTTGTGCTGCACCTGGTATGACCATTTGAACCAAAGATGACTACTTGGCTTGATAGTAGTAGTTTGGGGGATTTATTGGGCCTTGAGATTGCAATCTGTGGTTGCAAATTCCGGTGATGGCCCATGGAGGTGCAGTCTTGAGTTGCTAGGTCTGCTTAAAATCTATGCCATTAACCCAGTGATGGTGCCAGACAATATGGTATTCTCAATTTGAAGACAGGACTTTGTCTTCATCAGGACTGTGCAATGGTCACTCCTCCAATATTGTCACGATAGACACATTAACATTGAGTTAAAGAGTCACAGAGATGTACAACATGGAAACAAAATCTCTGGTCCAACTCATCCATGCCAACCAGATATCTGAATTTATCTAGTCTCATTTGCCAACATTTGACTCTTATTAGTCTAAACCTTCCAATTCATATACCCATCCAGATGCCTTTTAAATATTGTAATTGTACCAGCCTCTACCACATCCTCTGACACTTATTACATACATGCACCACTCTCTGTGTTAAAATGTTGTCCATTAGGTCCCTTTTTAAATCTTTTCCCCTCACACCTTAAATCTATGCCTTTTTGTTTTAGACTCGCTTCCCCTGAGGAAAAGACCATGGCTATTCACCTGATCCATGCCCCTCATGATTTTGTAAACCTCTATCAGGTCACCCCCTCAGCCTCCACTCCAGGGAAAACAGTCCCAGCTTATTCAGCTTCTCCCTATCGCTCAAAAGCTCCAACCCTGGCAACATCCTTGTAAATTTTTTCTGAATCCTTTCAAGTTTCACAACATTTTTCTGATAGCAACAACAGGTAGTTTGGTGAGGAGGAGGTGAAGTATGTTTCTCCCTCTCATTGGTACCTCACTACCTGCTCAGACCCAGTTTAGCAGCTGTGTCCTTTAGGGCTCTGTCAGTAGTGGAGCTGCCAAGCCACTCTTGATGATGGACAATGAAGTCTACCCAACCCAGTGCGGACCTGTGTCCTTTCTGCAATCAGTGCTTTCTCCAAGTGATGTTTTATATGGTGTTCATCGACGAAGAGTGGGGGGTAGTGCGGTTTCCTTCTACCTTGATCTGATACCATGCGAATTCATGAAGACTCCCAGGGCAATACCCAACCGGCTGTGAGGAGACACTGTGCTGTCTCCTCTGGAGCATGGTGATCTGTCCAACATACAATTCTGTGAATATGATTATGTCAAGCTGTTGCTTCTTGAGCCTCTAAGACAGCTCTCCCAATTGTGGCACTTGCCCCCAGATGTTAGTAAGGAATACATTCTACAGGGTTGAGTTTGCCATTATTGTTTCCATTGCTGAGATTGATGCCTGATGCTCCATCCAGTTTCATTCCTATTTTGCTTAGCAGCTTGTTACAACAGAGTGGCTTGCTAAGCCAATTCAGGGACAATTATTTGTCAACCACGTTGCTGGGATCGAGAGTCACATTTAGGCCAGACAAAATAAAGACAGCAGACTTCCTTCCCAAAAGGTTTTTAGTGAACTGGATTCTTTTTAAAGACAACAAGGGTTTCAATGTCATCATCTGCGATAGTGGGAATCGGACCTGGATCCCCAGAACATTTCCTAGATGTCCAGATTGTGAGTACCGAGTAACTATGATGTAGCCTTTCCTCCAGATGATATCAAACTTCCTTAGTATTTTCGGACATGCACCATCTAGGCAAATGGTGAGTATTCCATTACACTCCTGACTTCTGCTGTGGAATTATGAGGTAGGTTACTCACCACAGAGTACCCAACCACTATCCTGCTGTTGTACGCAGAGCATTTGTGAGTGTGCAGTTACATTTATGGTTATAGATATTTTTAATGGAGAAAGGGACATTTTTTGTTTGAGAGTGGGAGAAAGATGTTTTATTTGACCAAATGTAGTTTAACATTTTAAACCATCTTTTCTTGCCACTATTAATAATATGCCAAAAAAGATTGACAAGACCCATTTGTCAATACTCTGTCTGCTTGCCTGTCTGTCACTTAATGGGTCCAACCCGTAAGAAACATGTGAATATTTTCATGACAGCACAATAAATATTCTTAATTATTGAAGAATTAAGAAGTTTTTCTAATTAGCTGCAAATCAGAAGGTTAATTAAAAGAAAAACTGTAAAGCTAACAAATTTACTGATTCAAATTGTAACTTCATTAGTGCATAACTATAGAGCATACAAAACTAAGTAATTAATATTCAGAACCATATAAGCCATCAAAATTGCAGTTCATAGTTGAAATGAATATACCCAACTATTCAATGTGATTTCAATTGCAATTTTCAAGAAAGTAAATGCTGTTACATTGTGCTGAATTTTCACAAAATTTGACTAGATGTCAAATCCAGGGAGATCCATGCAGCATTTCTCCCCAAGAGCTCCAGTAAATATTTACACGATTTTACATTGCTCACCACATTCGGTATAACCACACTTTCACAGTGATCACTGCTGTCAGGATCTCCCAGATTTCCCAACCATTTTTAAAGCCCAGGACTGCACCAGGTCAAACACTGCAAGCATTCAAAGTAACAACACTTTCAGAATGACTGATAAGATGGAACTTGGTGACCTGCTTTGCTGGCCAGGACATGGAGGTGTTGGTGGACAGGGCCATTCTATTTCCGCAGGATTGCCAAAGGAGATCATGGCACCAGCCCAGGCTGGCAGAAGTCACCACCCGGTCAGTGCAGGGTCCACAGTCTAAAGTGAAGTCTAACAATACAAAAAGAATGGAAATGACCTTCTGTACTCCACAAGAATAACTGCTCTCATCTCTCACCTCACATTCACTCTAACTCCAATACTGCACTCAGCTCCTACCCAGGTTCAGGATCTGCTAGCCTTGCTATTGTGTACGGTCTGTTCCCTCAAAAGCATCTACACACACCATTCCCACAGATTCCTAAACCTGTGTGCCCTCCATGCTGCTTACTCACTAACTCAGGATATTTCACCTTTCCTCCACCTATTCCAAATATAACATTTCTGTCAGCTATTTACATATCACTCAATCCCTCTCCTTGTCTCATTTCAGAAGAAAACAGCCGAGAATAGGACAGAGAGGTTAAAGATGGCTAGTGGCTAACCCTCTACAAGGAGACAATCCTTGCCTTAGCAGGAGAGGATTGTGGATGTTGAGGCCTCCATGTCCCAACAACCACATAAGATTCATTGTATTATGCTGTGCTGCTCTCCCATTTCCAGAAATGTGAATGTCTTCTGAAAGTGCTCAAGATTTCACCCTTATTGAGCAATTCAATCCCTCTCTTGCCTTCTGATGACATGGGAGTCACTCTCACAGCTTCTGGCCTTGAGCAACAAGCTCCAGGCCATCCCTGCAGGAGTTCCTCAGGATAATGTCATAGGCACACCTATCTTTAGCTGCTTCATCAATGACCTTCACATATGGATAGAAGTGGAGATGGTTGCTGATGACTACAAAATGTTTAACACCAATAGTGACTCCTCAGAGCAGTCTATGTTCAAATGCAACAAGATCTGGACAATATCCAGGCTTGAGCTGACAATTGGCAAGTAACATTCATGCCATACAAATACAAGGCAACAATAATCTATAATAGGGGACAATCTAACCACCACATTCAATGGTGTTACCATCACTGAATCCCCAGAATTAACATCCTGGGGATTACCATTGACCAGAAATTTGCCACATAAACACAGTGACACAGTCTTCTCAAGGGCAACCAGGAATGTCAATAAATGCTGGCCCAGTCAGTGTTGCCACATTCCCCAATTTAAAAAAAAGTCTTATTTGTATGTATTCTGGTCAAACCATGTTGTACAAATACAGTGGGAAATTTTAAGTGTGGTTTGAACAAGAATATATTGTACTCCAACTCCCATCCCCAAAATGATTAAAGAAAGGCAGTTTTGCAAGTGAGAATGGTGTAAAAACATCACAGTTCAATGTGTGAGGAAAGGCACCTAATGCAGCTTATTGTGGAATTGTGGGACACAGCTAACACTTTCCAGATCACTTAAGATTACTTCTGTTTCACAGAGATTACTGGTATTAGCTTGTAATTATTAATAAGAATCAAGGTTACTTGTAAGCCAGGTTTTTAGTCAACATGCTCGGTCACTGCATGAGGTTCACATGCAGAATTCTGTGATTACACATGGCTTTAACTGATGCTGTGTAACTGCCTGGGTTAATGCAACTGCTCCTTGAAGAACCTCTGATCACTATCACAGGTGGACCCCAATCGCTCTGACAAAAGAAACACACTTACTCCACCCACTTGGGTGTGAAGACAGTCATTTTTTTTTTCATTTGCATTGTGTGTACATATTTGGGATGAGAATGGAAGGTAGTGCTTTTGTAAGCTCTAGTCACAGCCTGGTCAACATTGCCCCCTCCCAGCCCTTAATATTTATTTCTGCCTTCTGCCTTGACTGCCTGTCAATGCCATCAAGTTCGAGCCTCTCGATATATTCAACCAACTGTTTTATTTAACTCCTCATCTCCCTACTTTTCAGCCTGAGTGCCAGCTCTAAAGGTGAGTTATACCAAACACTGTTATGCACTGACAGCCCCACCATTTATCAAACCCAGAGTGGTGGTAACCTTTGATGCCCTTGCATGATCTATTGTCTTCCACACTTTTGTTGAGTCACCTCCCTTTCACAATTAATGTCCATTCTGTGTTTCCAACATGTTGCCTCCAATCCTCATAATTGTCTTCCCCACCAATTCAATTGATCTCTGATCATCTCCATTTCAAAGCATAGACCCACAGAACTGTACATGGTCCTCCCTCTGACTGATGATTGACCAGGCCCTGGCTGATCCCGTGTAGCATCCTGACTGATTTACTGACAATCCTTGGCCTGGTTGCACTCAACCTGCAGAACTGATGATGGTCCACTCCCTGGGCAGCAATTATACAGATTGTTTGACCCTGAACACACCAAGAGGGTCACCAGGGTCTCACAAGTTGCATCACGCTCTAATAAATACATCTTATCACACGATATATTCGTGTAAATTAAATTTATCAATTCAGTTTCATAGTTAAGTTATTGCCAATAGATATCCAAACTATGGCCAATAATGAGCCCATACCCATTATAACTTCAATTGAAATTCACTTTGGACCCTTAGAATAGTGTGTTATTTCCTTGTCCTACTCCTCCATGGTCACAACAAAGTTTGATATTGCCAATTATACAAACATCAGTCCGTATATAGCTCAGGATCAGAAACAAGTAGCCAGATTTCTTAAATTACAAATAAATAACTTCTTCATTGCAAAAAACTGTAATCCTAGAAATGATGCAAAGATTATTAACAAAAGGTTTAAACTGTAAAAATATGTACAACTACCTTTTGTGGAAAATCTAACATGTGCATACAACCTCCATGTGTGAGAAAAATCTAAAAATCAAAGTGCATCTTCAAGGTACTTTGGCCAAGTAACAATTAAATTCAGAAGAAAGAATTATTCAAAGATTGTCCAAATATCGGTCTGTAGCTGAATCACTTTGTACACAAGCTGTTGGCATTGGTGTGCCTTCCTGGTTCAGCTACAACCAACTGAATTCTTTTTATCTGAAGCTACAAGTGTTGATTTGGAATTCTCCCTGAACAACTTTCCTCATGTGGTGATAAAGCCATCATGTGGGATATGAACTCTCACACTTTAATGAGCAAGTTTGCAGAGAAAATAAAGACAGAGTATAGGCTGTTGCTTTAGGCAAGTTAACTCTCAATGAATGTGTTCAAATCCAATAGCTTTCACCTATGTGGACAAGTTGTCTCTCCCTGGAAGCACTGAGCACCTTGCACTCTTTGCTAACACTGCAATCTGTCCCCAATGCTCTGCAAAGTGTTCTGTTCAAAAAGTCCAAAATTGTCCAATCAATAATATTCTCTTAATATTTCACATGCACATTGTAAAATTATTCACTAAAATTCCACATAGTGAAATCTATTTTATAGACTCATGACTTCACTGAGCTGAAAAACAAATGTTGGATCATTCGGTGCCACAAAGTATAAACACCTATTTGATAGACTTCAGAACATTTTCGTCTTTTGAGTTTTGTTATTAATTTCACAGTAAATGGGGTGGACAGAAGGAAGGAGGCCAAGGATAGCCTGCTCACAATGATGCTATTGCCATGTTGGAGGGGTTAGAGTTATTCCTTTTCTTGTCCCATTCCACCCACTGGCCACATGCATGTTTAAATTTAAAGGGGAAATTATGCTGCCAACTATAAGTAAGAAACTAGATAGTTCAGTATCAGAAATGAGTCAACCCAAGTTCCTTCGATTAAAAAATAAAGAGTCAGCTTTATTGCAAAAGCCTACTCAAGTAAAGATGCAACTAAAATTTTTCAGAAGATTTGTAGCACAGGTTAATAAGTATGTAAGTTAGCTTGCTGAACTTGAAGGTTTGTTTTCAGATGTTTTGTCACCGTACTAGGTAACATCATCAGAGAGAGTATCACCGCTTCACCGGAGACTCTTACTGATGATGTTACCTAGTATGGTGACAATATGTCGGAAAACAAACCTTCAAACTTCGCGAGCTAAGTTACATACTTGTGTAACCAAAATGTTTTAAAAGTGCAACGTATTCAATTCTATTTCTTGAAAAATAACACATACATAACCACTTCTATTCCTACGGGAACAAAATTTTCTGGATTGTTATCTGAGAAGAATACTGGCCAACTAATATATTAAATCAGAAAAAAAATTATTCAGATTATTCTAATGATGGTCTGCAGCTAGAGTTGCTTTCCACGTCAGTTACTGGTAGTGAGGTTTCTCTTTTTGATCAATTGTGACTGACTGAATTTTCTTTTTTTCTGGAGACAGTCGTGTAGATTTGGATTTCTCCTTTAAGTGTCAGTCTAGTTTTTGTGGGTATTCAGGTTTCAGACAAAGAGAGAGAGGACTGTAGCTTGTTTTGTCAGGCACTTTCTCTCTGACTATCTGTCTATGTTCAAAACCATACTCTGCATCCACAAACTAGGTCATGTGCCTTCTCTCCGTCAAGTCTTGTAAACTCAGTGTTTCCATCCAGCAGCTTGTATTCTTTGCAAATGCAACATTTTTGCTGCTGTAGCCGATGTTCTCCTCGTTGCAAGTGTTCTCTTCAGAAAGCTCAAGACACACATGTCCAGCCAATCATATTATAAATTAATGGATAAATGCATCCAGCCAATGGCATTATAAATTAACATTCAGATAAAACATCTTCATAATAACAGTAGCATCATTTAATGAAGACTGTAAAAGCCACACAGCACTGCATTAATGTTTATTATAACTGAAATGATGTTTTTTCATGCTTTATGAAATAATTGTTTTCACTTCACCCACAATAAATGACACAATAAAAAAAGTGAATTGACCACGACTTACATAATTATAATTCAATGACATGTTTCTAGCAATGAACCATAAGAATGAGACATGAATGATTTATGAAATTCTGTAGAACCCATTATCGAAATATGGCCTTGAGTTAGAATGAACTATTTGCTGCTTTCTGCAAATGCATTCCAAAGTGAAAGACTTTTTTTTATTTTGCTAACCATTTGTAGAGTGTACTAAAACATTTGAGTAGTAGCATTGTCATGCTGTGGACAAAATTAATTGTTAGTAACTTCGGAACAGTAAGTCTGCTACTTACACAAACATGGAATCATGTGACAAATAACAGAAAGTATAGTGGGATTAATGATTTGGCAGTTTATTATTGCTTTGGAATTAACACAATTAAAATGAAATCCATGATTAGATATAGTTAAAAATCACACAACACCAGGTTATAGTCCAACAGGTTTATTTGGAAGCACACTAGCTTTCGGAGTGATGCTCCTTCATCAGATCACCTGATGAAGGAGTGTCGCTCCGAAAGCTAGTGTGCTTCCAAATAAACCTGTTGGACTATAACCTGGTGTTGTGTGATTTTTAACTTTGTACACCCCAGTCCAACACCGGCATCTCCAAATCATGATTAGATATGTGTATTAGTACTGAAGTTTGGTTTCCCCCTTAACTTACAAGAGCAAGTAATGGACTTAAATGCTGCAGATAATCTTTGTTTCTTTCAACATTCTATGGGAATACTTTCTGGGCTTTTTATTAAATATTTAGCAACAGTTTTATGATAACGAATGACTACTGCACACCTTACGTTAGTGACTTGGATGATGTGTCACATGGTGGAACAAGGTATTTGACACATGACTGAAATTATAATCAGGTCACCTGAGAAAAAAAGACACAGGCTTTTCTTGTTGCCTGTATGTTATTTGCTGTTTGCAAGATCTTAAAAAAAATTGGCTCAAATATTTACTCCTGCATAGTAAATAGACTATTCCACAAATACAATTTTACTTGAGAAAGCATCAATTACTGTTAGCAAAACAAAATTGGAACTATTGAAGCATTATCTATTTTCCGCACTATATCCCAATGTAAATAAAATAATGAAAATTCATTTTGCTTTACTGACAGATATTAGAGAACAAATATTAGCAAGTATAAGGCACATGGTTTTCATTATTGACTTGGTAAACATACTCAACAGAATACTGTGCTACTGCCACTTCCTTTTGCAGGAATATTGGATTAAGATAGAAATATTAGATTTTCTAAGCTCTTCTGTGGTAAAGGTTTGATATTTGTACTACTACCAGATAACTTAATGTAACATGTTGCATCCCCACTCTCGGGCAGGTTTTACATTTAGTTGACAAAGCACAAATACTGAAGGTCAGTTAACAGCATAGTTACATACAGTACAGTCATTGTAAACTTTCACCTGTTCTGATCATAATTCCTTTTACTTGTTAGGGTAATTAGGGTAAGATGTATAATGCGGCCTACAAAAAAAATTTAGAAAAGTACAATCTTGAATCCAATCTTGAGAGATATTAACATCCAATATATAGTATCAACCACATAATGTTACAAATAGATCTCTAAACTTAAGTCAATAAATTTGAGCATTAGCTGTTTACTTCACTGTGTCAAGCGACTCAGGCATTAATGACGTATAGACAATAGGTCGTATTGATTCCTGTGTAACATTATTTGTATACTGTATTAGCATCAAAATTTAGATATCCAATCTTTCACTAAAACAATAGATAGACATTATATCTTACAATTTACAAAGGGTAGATTAAAACCTTTACTATTGGTCTCTTGCTAGTAAACCACAATGGTTTCTGTAAAAACAATGTATTAGGTGCTTATTTAGGACTGAAGAACAATTATGCCTGTACTTTACAAGGAAGCTGATTTAGTTTAAAAAGAAAATAGCTGGAAAGTATAGCAAATATGGAGGCAGTAGTAGATTCACTGAAATTTTAAGATTATTTCAGCAATTCATGTTTGCAAATTTTAAACTTAAACAATTGGTGGTTCTGAGCAAGTCTAAATGATCACAACAGCAGACTTAAAGATTGGCTCAACAAATTAAGTAAAATGTTTTAATAAAAGTGAAATAAAAGTGAAAATGCCATCTCAATTTAAACCTTATGTACACAAACTTTAGTGAATAATTAATAAATGTATGTCAAATATATTAATTTAAAATAATCCGCAGGAAGCTAAGCAATTTTTTTCCTTATGCGTGCCAAGAGTTTGTCTTCTCTCTGGGAGTCATAATCATGGAACCCTACAGTGCAAAATGAGGCCATACAGCCCATCAAAATCATACCCACCCTCCAAAGAGAATCCCATCGAGTCCCATCAGTCAATCAGGTGCAATGCTTTCATCTCTAGAACAATAGGTATAGAGTCTTCTGTAACATAGAGTAGTTTTCTCATTTAATTTCTTTTTCTGTGACTGATACACATCAGGCAGGTTACAGAAAAGAAAGACAACCCAGAATAGAATGTAACTCGATTCATGTGAAATGGATGTCATAGACAAATTCAGCATTTATCCCATCCCTATCTGCTATTGAAGCTGATCAACCTCTTAGAACTGATCAATACACTCACTCTCTCTCGCTCTCTCTGTGTCTCTGTGTCTCATTTCCCCTCCACCTCCTGAGGAAGGAGTTCCTCAGTTCATGTTTGGTGGTGAAGAAATAGGTTTAGAAAATACTATGAAAGGAGTTTTGGTGCATGTTTTGCTGTGCACCCTGTGAAGAAACATGACCACATGCACTGTGGTTGGGGGGTGAATGTTTGAATTTGCTGATGGAGTGCCAACCAAGCAGGCTGTTTTACCCCGGATGTTGCAACTGCAGTTTTTTTATTCATTTTTATTCATCCATGGGATGTAAGTGTTGCCAGCAAGACCAGTATTTATTGTCCTTGAAAAGGTAGTGGTGAGGTTTATGCATTGTAGAAGGTGTAGAGACTTTGCAGAATTAGCAGGTGAGTTGCTCACCACTTATTAACTAGGCTAACTTGTTCTTTTAGCCTCAATACTTATGTTTCTAACCAAGTTGGTAAGCAATTGTAGCTCACAAGGAAGATAAGGAAAATGGTGCCATTATTGCATCAGCTGATCAAAAATGTGTGATATTTTTCTTTACCAAGTGATATCATTGAAAACTGAGAGAATAGGTATCTGGTCTAAATTTCTCTGCCTTTTGTTTTAATGTGAAAAACAGGATTGAAGGTGTGTACAAGAGATGCAGAAGGAAAACAACAAAACAGAGATGGGGAAAGAGATGCTCTTACCAAAATGATTGGGGAATGAATAGTGCTTTTTTTTGGGTTGCCTATTTTTGAATCAGTAGAGGCTTATAATTTGGTTTGATTGGTCAGGGCACCTGTCAGAGAAATGTGTCTGGATATTAACCCCTAAGCACTGACATGTCTCCCTCCCTCCCTCCCTCTCCTGACAGTCTCCTCTTTTCCTGTATCATGGTGCTTTTGCTGTCTTTCACAAGCCTTTCCAATCTAAAGGTCCCTTGGTGCAGTTACCTGTAGCTAGTTTTACCTATCAACAGCTAAGCTGGCCTGACAAGTTGGTTGGCTTTTGGACAGGAAACAGAAAAATATAAATTAGAATGAAATTATACCTGTAAATCTAGTAGGAGCTCCATTTCCCTCTAACCTTGCTCTAATGCCTATAAATATCAGGCTACAATCGCTGGCTAAACATGTTTATTTGTCATTAATCCCAAACAGAGAAATAAAATAAAAGTGACAATGAAATCAATGCAATTTGTTCAATTCATATAAATCGTGCCATTTCAAGGAGGGGTCCATTCACCTCATTATGTCTGTACAACTTTAATACATTTTATATTCTTCCCACCAAATGCAATATATCTGAGAGAGAGTGAAGGCTTATTTCCCAAGGAATTAAATAGTTAACAATTTACAAGATTTCTATACATCCTTTACCCTGATTATTAGTTTAATGGAAGGTTTCATTGTTAATAGCAGAACTGACTTGGGAAATTATATTGAACTTTGCTGTGAGAAATTCCTGCAGAACAGTTTAAGTCAGATGACAGAACTGTCCAGAAATATGGTGGGAAGTTGGATACATAAGGATATTGAAGCTTGACACGACGCAGGGTGTAAGGAATGAGGTTAATATGCACCAATGATACATATAAAATTGGCGTGTAATCCCATTGAAATTAGAACTTGAGGGCTGATCTAATGAGGTTGTTTAGAATGGTCGAGATTCCATTGTGTAATAACATTGTAATTATTTCCTCAGATTGGAAAATTCAAAATGAGAGGGAACAATCTTCAAGTTCTGGCTACATCATTTAGGAGTGAAATCAGAAGGCACTTTTTCAGATAAGAGTGACAAAAATCTAGTACTCACTCTTTCAAAAGGCTGTGGGAGCTGGGTAAATTATAATTGTCAACATTTAAACCTTTACTTGACAAAAATACAAGAAGATATATAGAATAAAGGCAGGTAACTGGAGTTGATCAGCCTTGATCTAACTGAATGGCAGCAAGACGGGTTTCAAGGTTTGAATGGCCAACTCCTGTTTCTGTTGGAAAGACTTCACTAGTTTAACACCAATAGACCGGTTGTGTCAATGTTAGTGATGTAGTGGCTGTTTACTGTAATACAGTCAAAATATTAAAGCACTGATTTCAGCAGGAATTACTGCAATTGACAAAAGTGATGGTTTGTGTTTCCACTGGTCAAGATGCAGAAATTATTTTTACCATTTTTGAGGCAAAAGGTGAACAAGCATATTTTGTACTTGTTCTCCTTTTCAATAAATAATTTATATTGATAGAGAAATACAAGCAGCTGAAGTACTCTGATTATTCTATCTTTATTTCTACATGCAGTTTTATTTAAATACTCAAAGACCAGCTGTGACATTTCACACTATGTTCAATAATTTGTTGTTTTATCATGTTAGATACATTATACATGTATATTGCAATGGATTATTTTGATGTCTGACATATAGTTGGTTTTTACTAAGCCTGAATGCACTAAGCAGTCACATCCTGAAATCATTTGAAGATTAATGCTGTTGATGTTGGGTGGTTGGTCAGTGTTTGTAAATTCCTAACCCCAAGACAGAAGAAATCAAATTTTTTTGTAAACATTCATTCATGGGATGTGGTCTTCATTGGATAGACAGACATTTATTGTTAATCCCTAGCTGCCCTTGAGAAGCTGCCTCCTTGGACTGCTGTACTCCATGTGTTGTAGGTTTATCTAAAATGTTGTTACAGAGGGAATTTGAGGATTTTGACCCAATGACAGCGAAGGAATGGTGCTATATTTCCAAGTCAGAATGGTGAGTATCTTGGAAGGAAGTTGAAGGTGGTGATGTTCCCACATATCTGCTGCAATTGTCCTTCTAAATCATATTGGTTGTGGATTTGTGGGTCTGTCTAAGGAGCTTTGGTGAATTTCTGCAGTGCCTTTAATAGATAGTACACATTACTGCTGTTGAGCATTAGTGGTGAAGGGAACGTGGATGTACAGTGACTCAAGTGGCATACTTTGGCCTAGATGGTATCAAGTTTCTAGAGTGTTGTTTGAACTGCACCCATCCAGGCTCCAACATGCTTTACAAAGTTGGGGCAAGGGACAGGGGAAACCACCCTGCACTGAGGGTTGACATTTTCGGTTTTCTAACAAAGCTGGAAATCTTGGTCTTAATGAGCAGGAGTGTTCCTTTCTGACACCCAGCACTCCAGTTAGAAGCCGAGTCTAGCAATCTCCCTGGTCTGCAGATGGTGAAGCTGTCAGGGCCAATGTTTGCACATGCTGAAAACCTAGATTTCTGGATTTCCGACTAGCAACAACCCTCCATCAAAGCCCAGCTGCCAGTATGTAAAAATTACCACTGGGATTTGGAGGATATCCTGTTTTATAACTGCTGAACTGTTATGCCATGTTATTTCGGGGAGTATTTGAATGTGGAAATTGTTAACACAAGGAACAGTTGAAGTGAATATCATAGATGCATTTAAATGGAAACTAAATGAAGGAGGAAGGAAATAGAAGTTACATTGCTGAGGTTACATGAAGGTGGTAGGATATTTCTGAGGAGCTGTAGACTGACTGACTTGATTGTTGAATGGTTTGTTTCAGTCCTGTTACTTTTGTGTAGGTATAGTAAGAAGTAACCTTATTGGATTTCATTTATGATAAAACAATGAATTCTATTCCCTATTTCCTCCTAGTCTAGTAGTATTATCATTAGTATTTAAAGCAGTTTAAGACAGTACTGTCTATTTTCCAAGATATCCGTAAATCTATAGTTTTTTTTAATTATGTGTGCCTTTAACTCTTTTTTTTAAATTCCAAGAAATACAACCAAAAGGTTTTTGGACGGGAGTGGTATTGGAGTTTAAGAAGGGAGAACTGCTATGAAGGGTGTACAAGGTGGTAAAATGTATTTATATTAGATTAATCATTCGAATTCCTTCGAATAGTGCAAAAGAGATATTCTAATTTCTCAGCTTTTGCTAAGTAAAATGCATACTTTCTACTGGAACATGAAAGACAATTAATAAGTAATTAAGTCTTGGTTTACATGAATCTGAAATTAAATGCGTGAATGTTAATTGAATGAAGAGCCATTGGGATAAATCTGTTGAGAATTGGATTATTGCAGCAGCAATTCAGTTTAATACCCAGCATCATCCTGCTTGCTTTGTAAATCATTTCCATAAGAAGCATCGTGTTTGTTGTGACTCAGCAGAACTAAATTTGAACCCACAAACAGGCAGGTGGCCAATTGGGGTGGCCACAGTGGCCTTACCCTACCTTCCTGCTGCTGTTACACATATTGCAATTTTAATTTGCTCTTTTTACCAGAGAAAAGGGACGTCCGCCATAAAACAGCACAGTCCTCCTTTAAATATGCAGATCAGCCACTGATTATATCCTCTGAAATGGCCTGCCCAGTCATTCAGTTGTAACAAAATATAACAACAAAAGAATTTCAGAAAGTGTTTAAGAACAATTGAGGATGAACAATAAATCTGGTCAGGCCAGTGACATCCACAGCGAGTGGATGAAAAATTATTAATGCGTGTCTGCAATTTTAAGGTCCGGTCTGCGCAGTGGATTGATTGTGATGACCCCACCTGAACCAAGCATGGCAGGTGGTAGAGTGAGAAGAAGCTAATTTTGTTTTTTTTGGCTTTATGAGGGCCAGGAGATGTAGAGTTGTTTCCCCGGGATCACGCAAGGAAACCTTGGCCTCTTCCACCCAGAATTCAAATCTCCCTGCCCTAATACTTTACCTGGTGCTTCTACATATACAAACTTGCACAAATCTTTTGAGCGAAACGTTTTTGCCAAAAGTAAACAAATTTGAGGAAATATCATGACAACTAATTAGAAAAAAGTGCTTGATTCCAGGTATCTGATGGCACATTACAGGTGACAAAATATCAAGTGGGATTTCAATTGTGTACTAACATTGCTTTGTAAAAAGTATTATTTGGTTAATTATTTTTAATGATTAGCAATCATTAAAGTGTGAGTAAGAATCTGAAACTTTTCTTGTAAGCGAAGAAGAGAAGGGTACTTGCTTTTCTCTATAGCTAGTGATTCACCAATTTGTGAGCATAACCTCCCAGTCAATTGTTTAATTGTCCACCACCATTCACAACTGGATGTGACAGGGCGGAGAGCTTAGATCTGATCCATTGTTTGTAGAATTACTTAGCTTTGTCTGTTACTTGCTATTTATGTTGTTCAGCATACAAGTTGTCCTGTCTTGTAGCTTCACCAGTTTGACACCTCAATTTCAGATATTCACGATGCTGCTCCTGGTATACCCTCCTGCACTGTCCATTGAACCAGGATTGATCCCCTGGCTTGATGTTAATGTTAGATGGGGATATGCTGGGCCATGAGATTACAGATGTACTGCTAATAGCTCACAACACCTCATGGATGCCTACCATTGAGTGGCTATACAGTTCATTCTGTCCCATTTAGCATGATAGAGCCACATAACACATTGTAAGGTATCCTCAGTATGAAGCTAGGAGTTTGACTCCAACTGTACTATGCGGTGGTCAGTCTTCGAATACTGTCATGGACAGATGAATGATTTGCAGGCAGATTGATGAGGATGAGGCCAAATGCATTTTTCCCTTTGTGGAGAGGGAGCTGCAGACCCAGCTACATCATTTTTGACCTGACCAGCTTGATCAATAGTGGTCCTGCCAAGCCAGACCTGATGGTGGATACTGAAATCCCTACAGACTATATTCTGTGCCCTTGCCAATCCAGTGCTTCTTCCAAGTGATGTTCAACTGATTCATCAGCTAAGGGAGGACAATACATGGTAATCAGCAGGAGCTTTCCTTGCCTATGTTTAACCTAATGCCATGAAACTTCATGGTGTCCAGAGTCAACATTGAGAACTTGAGGACAACTTTCTCTTGACTGTAAACCACTGTGCTACCACCTCTGCTGGGACTGGCCTGTTGGTGAGACAGGATGTATCCAGGGATGGTGATGATAATGCCTGACATGTCTTTAATGTATGATTCCTTGAACATGACCGTGTTAAGTTATTGCTAAACTAATCTTTGAGCATCTGTCTCAATTTTGGCTCTCGGACATTATTGTTATTTCCAGTGCTTAGGTCAATGGTTATCCAGTTCCATGTCTTTTTTGAAACTTAGATTAGATTAGATTCCCTACAGTGTGGAAACAGGCCCTTTGGCCCAACAGGTCCACACCCGACCCTCTGAAGAGTAACCCACCCAAACCCCTTTTCCCTTTAACTAATGCATCCTACATTATGGGCAATTTAGCATGGCCAATTCACCTAACCTGCATATCTTTGGATTGTGGGAGGAAACTGGAGCACCCAGAGGAAACCCATGCAGACACAGGCAGAATGTGCAAACTCCACACAGTTGCCCGAAGTTGGCATCGAACCTGGGACCCTGGTGCTGTGAGCAGCAATTGTTACAAACAAATGGCTTATCAGTCCATTTCAGAGGGTAGCTAAGAGTCAACCACATTGCTGTGGTTCTACAATCAAATGTAAGCAGCAGTTACCTTCCCTAAAGCAGACCAATTAGATTTTTCCAACAATCAGCAATGGTTTTATGGTCACTATTGGACATCGAATTCTACATTTATATTGAATTCTATTCCATATAGTACGATTTGACCCATCACATTACCTGAGTCTTTGGACGATACTACTAGGACATATTCCTTAATCACTACTGAAATAACAAATTTATGGAACAGAATAGTCTCTTCTAAGGTTATCAGAAGATCACTAAGTTGAGATGCTTTTCATACACTTAAAGATGTTGGTGGAAATTCTTCCCTGACTTTCTGAGGAAATATGAAATTTATTGCATATCACAGAAAGTGTTAGGGTGTCTTAGTGGGTCTCCTTCTTGCCGTGGGTGTAGTGATTGGAACCAGGCTGCCCTCATTGACTCTGAGGTCATTCAGGAATTCTCTGGCTGACCAATATAACCAGGAGATTAGAATCTCCTCAGTTCAGGCAACTGACCCCAAGCTGGCTGGCCACAGTCAGTGTACTGTGCACTACTAAATAAAGGGAGACTTGGTGATGGGATACTGGCTTCTGTGCAAAAAAGAACCCTGGTGTTATTTGACTGGGCAACCTTTATTTACAAGGAAAAGGGCAGAACATCAATGTGTTGGGGTGATGTACCTGTCGTAGTTGAGTATCTGCAGGTTTCAAGTGTTATGGTGAATTAAATGTGCTGCTGATAAGAGTGGAAGGTGTGTATGAGTGAGGTGTTGTGTAAGAATGTCATGGAGTGTTGCATGGTGAGAGATGTAGGTGTTGTGCATTGAGCATTGTGAAAGGCGGATGGTGTAATGGTTGGGGTATGTGATATGGAAATACATTAATTCCCTTTGATAACTGAGTGAGTTCATTAAACTCTTTCTAGCTCAGCTACCATGTTCACATGGTTGGACATTGACTAACTCCTCTCTCAGCACCACAATGCAATGTCCAGGAGACGTCAGTGAGTGTTGCAACTTCACTTTTATAGGCTGAGAAAGGAAAGTGGCCTGAGGCTGTTGGAAATTACATTTTGTCATTTTTCATTGTATAGTACATGATGTCTAAAGAGAAAGACCTTGGATTTATGTAGCAGCTTTCTTATGTTCGAGGACATTCCAAATGATTAACAGCCAATGAGGTGTAATTTGAATTGTAGCCACTCTTGTGATGTAATTTTCACACAGCAACGTCCTTCAAACAGAAATTAAATAAAGGAACTGACCAACTTAGTGACGTTGGTTGAGGGATAAGTGTTCATCAGGACACCAGGACAGTTGTCATACCTATCTTCCAAATAGTGCTGCTTTATCTTCTAGTTCTGTGTGTGATGGTTGAAGAGTCCTCCATTTAATACCTCATTCAAAACATGGTGCCTGCAAAAGTGCAATATGTTGAATATTGTACAGATGTGCCATTGCTAGAATATGTGCTACAGGCTCTTGCAGTGGCTAAGCTTAAATTAGCTCTGTCACTAATAGTAATGTTCTTAGAATGAAACAATCAGGGGTGGGATGATGGAACTGTTGACATGCCTCCTGATTTTCCTGTTGTTAAATGTCAGCAACAATGATACAATGCTATTGCAATTTATAAAAAGACATTGGAAAAACTGCCTTACACTTGTACATAACAGAAGTTTCATCCACAGTGACAAGGCTGCAGCTGTGTGTACAAGAAATGTATTAGAAATGTTAGACAGATACTTCCCACTTCATAACACTGGCCCCCACCTACATTTTAATTATTCTCTCCGGAGTTTCCTCACCACCCACAGAACTTTCAACTTCTCCCATGAAAATTGCTTTGACAGCATGAAGTGGGGGTTGGTGAGCTCTGATAGCTAGGAAGCTGGAGTGTAGTTTAGAATTACACCAGCAATCGCTGTAATGACTGTTGTTATCCATGGAAGTCTGCTTCCTTCCCTTGTTTGATGTGGGGTTCCTTGTTGCCTTTCCAGCTATATAATCAATTGTGTCTTTCTAATGGAAAGAGTTGTCTTTGTGGATTATGTCCAAACACTGACCATGATTTAGTTATTTCCATTTGTTCACAGAATTGTAGTATGAGCCTATAGAAGGCAACTCAGCCTGCTGGCTGATGGCTGTCTACAAAAACAATTCAGCTGGTCCCAATCCACTGCCCTTTTCCATAGTCCTTCTCGGGTATTTATCCAATCCATTTTGAAAGCCACAATTGTGTTTGCTTCCTTCAAAATCTCAGACAGTGCAATCCTGATCCTAACCATTCACTGAGTTCAAAAAAAGTCTCCTCTTATCACCTTTAGGTTCTTTTGCTAATCAGCTTAAATCTCTGGGCTCCAGTTGTTGACCACTCTACCAAAAGGGTAGTTTCTCTACATCTACTCTGTCCAGATTGCTGTAAGTTCTCTTCTCAACCTCATTAAAAGAGCAATTGCTCATGAAGGAAGTTTCTCATCCCTGGAAATATTCTCCTTCATTTTTTTAGAACCTACTCTAAAGCTTTTACATATTTCCCCTAAATCATAGTTCCCTGAACTGGGCACAGAGCTCAAGTGGAGCCTGAGCCAGTGTTTTATAAATGTCTATCATGACTTCCTTCCTTTTGTATTCTGTGCTTTTAATGATATTTCTAAAAAAAAGTCAATGGCATCATCAGAGTGCTATCATGTGGCAGTTGTCCACCCTTTACCCTCTCACCATTGCTCAGTTTGGGTGCTTCCAGGGCCACTCAGATCCTGGCCTCATTACATCCTTGGTCCAAACATGGAGAAAAGAATTGAACATGAGCCGAGGTAGAAGTGACTGACTTTGCCATTGAGGAAGTATTTGATCAAATGTGGCATCAAAGAGCCTTCGCCAAACTGAAGTCAATGGGAATCATGGATAATCTTCATGCCTCACAGAAAGGAAGATGGTTTTGGTAATTGAAGCCAAACATCTCAATCTCAGGGCATCACTGCAGGAGTGTTCTAGGTCCTATCATTTATGGCTGCTTCATCAATGACCTTGCCTTTATCATAGGGTCTGAAATGGAGGTACTGTGCGATCATCAGAGCAATATTCAGCAACATCCATGATTTTTCAAATACTGAAGCAGTCTATGTCCATGTGCAACAGGGCCTGGATAAGAGGCTTGCCCTGTTAAAAGGTAAGTAACCTTCATATAAAACAAATGCCATATACAGACCATTTCTAACAGAAGAGAATCCAACCATTTCCCAGACATTTAATAGAATCATAGAAGGTCATAGAGTCATTGAGTTCACAATGCAAAATGATGCTCTTTGGCCCCTCTGCATGGACATCAATCATCTTTCTATTCTAATCTCATTTTTCAGCTCTTTGTCCCATAGCCTTGTGTGCTATGGCATTTCAAGTGTTCAACGGAATAGTTCTTAAATATCTTGAGTGGGGGTTCCTGCCTCCAGCACCTTTTAAGGCAGTAAGTTCCAGACCCCCACAATAGTGTGGGTAAAAAGAAAGCTTTTCTCCAATCTGCTCTAAATTCGCTGTTCATAGAGTCATAGAGATGAACAACACAGAAACAAATTTCATTCCAACTCGTCCATACCGACCAGATATCCTCAATTAATCTAGTCCCATTTGGCAGCACTTGGCCCATATCCCTCAAAACCCTTCCTATTCAAAACCCCACCCAGATTCCTTTTAAATGTTGTAATTGTCCCAGCCTTCACAACTTTCTCTGACAGCTTATCCATACATGCACCACCCTCTGTGTGAAAAAGATGCCCCTTCGGTCCTTTTTAAATCTTTACCCACTCACCTTAAACCTATGCCCTCTAGTTCTGGACTCTCCCAACCCAGAGAAAAGACCTTGTCAATTTATCCTATCCATATCCCACATGATTTTATAAACCTCTATAAGATCACCCCTGCCCCAGCCTCCGACCTTCCAGGGAAAACAGCCCCAGTCTATTCAACCTTTCCCTATAGCTCAAATCCTTGTAAAGCTCTTCTGAACTCTTTCAAGTTTCACAACATCCTTCCGAAAGGAGGGAGACCAGAATTGCATACAATATTCCAACAGTGGCCTAACCAATGTCCTGTACAGCCGCAACATGACCTCCCAACTCCTGTACTCAATACTCTGACCAATAAAGGAATGCATACCAAACGCCTTCTTCACTATCCTATTTACCTGTGACTCTACTTTCAAGGAGCTATGAACCTGCACTCCAAGGACTCTTTGTTCACCAACACTCCCTAGGACCTTACCATTAAGTGTATAAGTCCTGCCCTGATTTTCCTTTATAAAATGCAGCCCCTCACATTTATCTAAATTAAACTCCATCTGCAACTCTTCGGCCCATTGGCCAATCTGAATAAGATCCCATTGCACTCTGATGTAACCTTGTTCACCACATGTGTAATTTTGGTGTCATCTGCAAACTTACTAACTACCTCCTATGTTCGCATCCAAATCATTTATATCAATGACGGAAAGCAGTGATCCCAGCACCGATCCTTGTATACCACTGGTCACAAGCCTCCAGTCTGAAAGGCAACCCTCCACCACTACCCTCTGTCTTCTACCTTTGAGTCAGTTCTGTATCCAAATGGCTAGTTCTCCCTGTATTCCATAAGATCTAATCTTGCTAACCAGTTTACCACAAGGAACCTTGTCGAACTGCTGACTGAAATCCATATAGATCACATCCACCACGCTACCCTCATCAATCCTCTTTGTTACTTCTTCAAAAAACTCAATCAAGTTAATGAGACATGATTTCCCATGCACAGCCATGTTGATTGTCCCAAATCAGTCCTTGCCTTTCCAAAGACATGTACATCCTGTCCTCAGGATTCCCTCCAACAACCTGCCCATTACCAATGTCAGGCTCACAGGTGTATAGTTCCCTGGCTTTTCCTTACCACCTGTCTTCAGTAGTGGCACCAAATTACTAATCTCCAGTCTTCCGGCACCTCACCTGTGTCTATCGATGATTCAAATATCTCAGCAAGGGATCCAGCAATTACTTCTCCAGCTTCCCACAGAGTTCTAGTGTACACCTGATCAGGTCCTGGGGATTTATCCATCTTTATGCATTTTAAGACATCCAGCATCACCTCCTCTGTAATATGGGCACTTTCCAAGATGTCACCATCTATTTCCCCACATTCTATATTCTCCATGTCCTTCTCCACAGTAAACACTGACGCAAAATATGCATTTAGTATCTCCTCCACCTCCTGTGGTTCCACACGTAGGCTGCCTTGACAACAGTACCCTTCCCACCGACACTCTCATTCCTTTGGCCGAACTGGTCCTCACCCTTAACAATTTCTCCTTCGAATCCTCCCACTTCCTCCAGACCATCCGTATGGGCCCCAGCTATGCCTGTCTCTTTGTTGGCTACGTAGAACAGTCGATCTTCCGTAATTACACCGGCACCACTCCCCACCTCTTCCTCCGCTACATTGATGACTGCATTGGCATCACCTCATGCTCCCGCGAGGAGGTTGAGCAATTCATCAACTTCACCAACACATTCCACCCTGACCTTAAATTTACCTGGACCATCTCTGACACCTCCCTCCCCTTCCTGGACCTCTCCATCTCCATTAAAAAACCCTACTGCGAATGATCTTTGAGGGGCCTTATTCTCTCCCTAATTAGCCGTTTGGTCTTAACATATTTATAAAATCCCTTTGGATTCTCCTTAACCCTATTTGTCAAAGGCGTCTCATGTCCCCTTCTTGCCCTCCTGATTTCCCTCTTAAGTATACTCCTATTTCATTGGTTCTGATTTCTCCTGTCTGTACCTGACATATGCTTTCTTCTTTCTCTTGACCAAAATTTCAATTTCTCTAGTCATCCAGCATTCCCTTCATCTATAGGGCCTTGCCTTTCACCCCAATAGGAATACACTGTCTCTGGACACTCGTTATCTCATTTTTGAAAGTTTCTCATTTTCCAGCCGTCCCTTTACCTGTGAACATCCACCCCCAATCAACTTTTGAGAGTTCTTACTCAAAGTTGGCCTTCCTCCAATTTAAAACTTTAACTTTTAGATCTGGTCTACCCTTTTCCATCACTATTTTAAAACTAATATGGCCGCTGGCCTCAAAATGCTCCCCGTCTGACACCTCAGTCATCTGCCCTGCCTTAGTTCCCAAGAGTATGTCAAGGTTTGCACATTCTCTAGTAGGTACATCCACATACTAAATCAGTAACTTTTTTTGTACTTACTTCACAAATTCCTCTCCATCTAATATCTTAACACTATGGCAGTCCCAAGATTAGAGTGGTGCAGGATGAGAGCAGGATTTTCCTGCTCCTCGGATGCTGCCTGACCTGCTGTGCTTTTCCTGCACCACTCTAATCTTGACTATGATCTCCAGTATCTGCAGTCCACACTTTCACCTACTATAGCAGTTCCAGTCTATCTTTGGAAAGTTAAAAACCACCCTAATATTCATATAGATAACTGAGATTTCCTTCCAAGTTTGTTTCTCAATTTCCTGCTGACTTTTGTACAATCCCAATATGGTGATCATCACTTTCTAATTTCTAAGTTCAACCCAAGTAACTTCCCCAGATGTATTCCCTAGAATATCCTCCCTAGGTACAGCTGTAATGTTGTCTCTGATCAAAAACACCACTCCTCCCCTGTCTCTTGCCCCCCTTTCTATCCTTCCTGTAGCATTTGCATCCTGGAACATTAAGCTACCAGTCCTGTCCATCCCAGAGCCACGTCTCTGTAATTGCTACAATATACCAATCCCATGTTCCTAACCATGCCCTGAGCTCATCTGGCTTCCCGTAAGGCCTCTTGCGTTGAAATAAATGCAGTTTAATTTATCAGTCCGACCTTGTTCTCTGCTTTGTCCTTGCCTGCCCTGACTGTTTGACTCACTCCTTTTCCCACCTGTACCAGTCTCAGACTGATCTCTTTCCTCATTATCTCCCTGGGTTCCACCTTACTATTTAAATTCTTCCACATAGCTCTTGTACATCTTCCTACCAGTATATTAGTCTCCTTCCAATTCAGGTGCAATCCGTCCTTGTCATATGAGTCACTTCTACCCTCGAAGAGGTTCCAGCGATCCAAAAAATGTGAACCCTTCTCCCCTGCACCAGCTCCTCAGCCATTCATTCATCTGCTCTATCCTCCTATTCCTACCCTCACTAGCTCATAGCACTGGGACTCATCCAGATATTACTACTTAAAATTGTGCACCCTGGCTATTGACCCCTCTACTAAGTGGAACTGTTTCTCCCTATTGTACCTGCCTATGTCCTTCAGACTTTGTATACCTCTGAATTCTCTGCTCAAAGAAAAATAACCAAAACCTACCTAGTCTCACTCCATAGCTGAAATAGCATAGCTTCCACTGAATCCCTCACTGACAACAGCCTCGGGTTTACCATGAACCAAAATCTAAACAGGACTATCCATTTAAATATTGTGACTACAAAAGCAGGTCATGTGCTGGGAATTCGGCAACAATTAATTCACCTCCTAAATTCCCACAGCCTGTTGACTATCTACACAGCACAGGTCAGGAGTGTGGTCAAATAATCTCCACTTGTTGGATGAGTGCAGCTGCAACAATGCACAAGAAGTTCAGAACAACCCAGTACAAAACATCCCATTTGCCCCATCCACCACCGTAATCAATCACTCCCTTACACATAGGTGAATGTTTACCATCCATAAGAAGCTCTGCAGCAGATTTTCCAACACTCCTCTGGTATAACCTTCCAAACACATTACCATCTGCAAGAACAACGGATACATGAAAACACCCTCAACTGCAACTTCCCATCCATGTCATCCACCATCCTGACTGGAACTCCATTGCTGTCCCTTCATTGTTCCTGGGTTGAAGTTCTGGAACTCCTTTCCTAAAATGGTCTGCCAAGGTGCAAGTAGTTAACTCAGTGCTCCGAAGCAATGCAGGACTACCCTTCGATGCTGGTTAGTGTCCTGACCAACAAACTCAATCCTACTCCATATCCACCATCCTTCAATCTCTGCGTTGTAATCTGCAACGTGTGAGGAATATTGACATAGTGCCTTTCATAGCTTCAGGATATTACAATGTGCTCTGCAGCCAACAATTTTGCTTTCCAAATAAAGTCATTATTGTAATGAAAGGAATGTAATGGTAATTCATAGAATCCTTACAGTGTGGAAGCAGGTCAGCTGGCCCATCAAGTCCATACTCATCCTCTGAACAGTATCCGACCCAGATCAATCTCATCTCTGTAACTCTGCATTTCACATGGCCGATCAACCTGGCCTGCACATTATGGGCAATTTAGCATAGACAATCCACCCAACCTGCACACCTTTGGATTGTGGGAGGAAACCGAATCACCCAGAGGAAACTCATGCAAACACAAAGAATGTGCAAACTCCAAGCAGACATTCACCCGAGGCTGGAATCAAACCTGAATCCCTGGTGCAGTGAGGCAGCAGTGCTAACCATTGAGAGATTGTGCTGCTCAACAGTAATTTGGAGGAGTTGGTTTAGCTTTCTCAATTTGGAACATAAGGGAAAATAAGAACACTGTGAAGCCTTATCACTCTCAGCATTCATTGTGATACTGAAAGGCCTCAATTAAAACTGGCAATCTAATGGTTTTACTGGTGGTATTTCCACCCTGTTATCAACACTGATATCCATTTCCTCTAAACTGTGCCTTGTTCTCTCTTGCTTTTCAATCTCAGCTAAATAGACTGTAAAGAGAGGAGGAGATAAGAGGTTAAGAGAGTGAAGAATATATTAATGCCACTTGGCTGTCTCCTGAGGTCCATGCAACAGATGCAGTTTGCAGCTTTTAACCATGTTAATATTATTGCTACGACTCAGCACTTCAGGTCGATGGTTCACAACTGAAAATCACGCTTTATCTTCCCCCCATGTTTTTTGCTTGGCACACATTGCAAAGTTTAATATTGTGCACGCATTTTTTTATTTAAAAAGAGCAATTACGTATTACTTAAGTAAAATTTTATATTTGCTCTACTGAAGCAATAAAAGCTCTTGTCATTGCCAATTGTCTTATTTTAATTTTGTTACACTGCAGACTGGATGACATGATATAGCAGTCACATTAATTGACAGATGACTCATCTTTTTTTCCATTATTCTTTATCGATATCAAACAGATATCAGCATGCAAGAAAAGCCATGGTGACTGACCTGCAAGGAATAAATATGATGCTGTCTAGAATCTGTGGCCTTTGTAGAAAGGGTAATGAGACGTGAATTGTCATTCTAATTAGCCTTGTGTATTTTAGCGAATGGAACATGGTTCACGCACATTCCGAAAATAAAATCTTCAATTGTACAGTACAGACAATTTGATGCCTTGAACTCTGAAACAGTAGATCATTGAGTACTAATTGAAGTTTACATTAGATGATATTTTGGACAGTGTCAGAGACATTTTTGATTTTGTTTCGGTAATTAAACTGAGTCATTCAAATGAGCTCATCACAGGTCCTTTCCACTCCATTTCCAAACCATCTAAGTATAATTAGAATTATTTAGAAATTACAGTATAAAAGCTGTCCATTTGACTCAACTAATCTGCATCAATGTGTCTGCAAAGTTTCACATTTGTGCAACAACTTATTAGACCTATTTATGATGGCTTACATTGTCTCAATTTCAATAAAAATACTGGTAATGCATTCCACAATCTTGCAATGGTCTGATTAAAAAGATATCTTGTATTTCATGTCTTAAATCTAAAATATTTAATCTCACACATGTCCTGTCATGGTGAACCTCTCATTTGCTCTGTCACACTTCCACACAAAATCAAAATTATCCCCAGTGTGTTTGTTTTCATTTATTGTGCCAGGCGTCTATATTCACTCATTGTAGTTCCCTTGAAACAATGCAGTACCAGTCGGCATTGCCTCCCTAAATTAAAACACAAGGCTATGCTAATTTAGAAAAATCTATCATTGAAATCGTTGTCCTGCTGACAGGACACAGAAAGCTTCAGACCAGTGGATTGGTACCAAATGGTATTTTAGGCATAGAACATGGACAGGTTGTAAGAGAGACTTGCTCTGGTAAGTTTGTTTATCTTGGAGCTTTGAGGATGGATCCCATCAGACCCAGACAGCTGTCTCACCTACTTTGTGTTTCACAAGGTAGTGGTTCTGAAAGGATTATGCTGGAGACTACATCGAGCTCCACTCAACCTGATGATCTCATATGGTTGAGCAATGATATTCACTGCTGATCACGATGTGGTATTTGGGGTAAGAAGGATGCTGCCATTTTTCCACTTCCCTTAACTAGGTCAACTGGTCATTGATTCACAGACTTAAGAGCAAGTCAAAAATAAGGAATTATTTGGCTCAGCATTCCAGGATTCCGTTACAAAGAATGTAGTTGTTTCCAATAAATTCATGAGATCAAACATCCCCCAAATGTAGTTATGATGGCTGATTCAATAAGAAAGACTTATTCTATGGAAGACATTTGGGAGCTTCTGAGTCCTCTGGATAAAATAATGGACCAATCTCCCAGGATAGCAGACATAAAGTACTCCATAAAGAACATCCAAGACATAAAAGGCTGTGCTCCTCTGGAGACAGTTTAGAAAGAAAGACTGTTTAAATATCATACAATGTCAAGATTAGAATAAAGGTGACCTGTCCTCAAGTCTTAGGCTTGTCAAACTTTGAAGTTGGAAGAGAATTCATTCTGGAAGAATCGTGAAACCTTCAGACTGCCTACATTTGTCAAGTCAGTGACATGATTGGGGATTGGGGGATTATGGGACAGTTATAAATGTAATTACATACGTAAGTGTACAAATATTAATTATGATGAAAATGCCTGGGGGAAGATATTGTATAAGCTAATGGTTTAGAATGGGCTAATGTCGGAGACAACATTAAATTCCACCCAACCTGATGATATTATATAGTCTTAATGGGAAAATCAGGTGAATAATTTGAGATCTGAGAGCAGACAGATGTATCATCTATGACTCACAATTGTCTCACTAACATGCCCAACAACTAAGATAGCTTGTTTCTAATTGATATCATTGAGGAGAAAGTAAGGTCTGCAGATGCTGGAGATCAGAGCTGGAAATGTGTTGCTGGAAAAGCGCAGCAGGTCATGCAGCATCCAGGGAACAGGAGAATCGACGTTTCGGGCATAAGCCCTTCTTCAGGAATGAGGAACGTTTGTCCAGCAGGCTAAGATAAAAGGTAGGGAGGAGGGACTTGGGGGAGGGGCGTCGGAAATGTGATAGGTGGAAAGAGGTCAAGGTGAGGGTGATAGGTCAGACGGGGGTGGGGGCGGAGAGGTCGGGAAGAAGATTGCAGGTTAGGAAGGCGGTGCTGAATTCGATGGATTTGACTGAGACAAGGTGGGGGGAGGGGAAATGAGGAAACTGGTGAAACCCGAGTTCATCCCTTGTGGTTGGAGGATTCCTAGGCGGAAGATGAGGCG